>NC_045688.1:18969871-19250545 GCF_003331165.1 Xiphophorus hellerii | reverse complement strand
TGGCTCATTTCCGTTGCTGATGTTAAAGAAGCTACCTGAGGACCACCACGAACCCCATACTGGACACCATAAACTGAGGGAACCGACTGGCTACGACTCCTCCCACTATGAGGTACCCCTTCGCGTTCCCACTGGATTGCTGCAGCCCTAACCTCAAGCAAAGTGCTGTCCGGCCTCATGCGTACCAGCTGCTTCAGCTCACGACGCAGGGAACTGTCTAACACCTGTTCGACAAACTGATCTCTTAGCAACGTCTCAGAATTCAGCATACCAGCAGGTGCACGCTGCTTTACCTTCTCCATAAGGCCCATTAATGTAAGGGAGAACTCCTGAAGACTCTCTCCCTCTAGTTGTCTTCTAGAAAAGAAGGCCTCTTGAAGAGCAACATAGGACTCTGAACAACCATACAATTCCTGTAGGATCTCAAATATTCTAGCAGGGTCCTCTCTCTCTGCACTAGAGCGATACTTTATTTCATTTCTAGCCTCTCCCTCCAAGTGATCAAATAGGAAAAACGCTTGGTCAACCACAGACAGATGTCGTGCTCTCATACACACCTTCGCTTCCTCCATCCACTCACTCAAACCTATGCCTGTCCTCCCTCTGAAGATGGGACATTTCCTATCTCTAGGTACAAAAATCAGTCTCTCTGCTACAGGGAGACTAGGCGTAGGAGGGGCATTAGGCAAAGCTGAAGAAGTGGACGGCTGAGCACTTAAGCTAGCCTGTCCTTGTCGCAACTGCTCATTGTCGGCTCTTAAGCTTGCTACCAGCTTTTTAAGTTCCTGAATTTCTTCTTCCATAATCACAAGCTTATTCTGTTTCCTGTGATTACCACAGTGCAAAACTACAACCTAAGGTTAACTGTTAACACCTCACCCACCACTTCGAAGATCTGCACGGAACCACTGCTGCTCTGTTACCGGATTGGCCAATCTACACAAAAAAAAATCCACACACACAACACAAATATTAAAAAAACCCAAACAAATACTTGTCTCAGATGTTCATAAAAAGCACAATCCTGCTCGCAGCGCCAAAAATGTGGCGTGACTAGGTTAAAATCAATATTGGGCAATTTAAATTTCTAAACCCAATTAAGTTGCTCCACAGCGCCACCCTGGGAATTTCACCCAGAGAATATTACCTCTTTTCTTTAAAGCACGCAGGTTCGGTTATGCATGAATTAAAACATCTGAGGCAATTTCAAATACACAAAAAGCTATTTATTAAATTCTTTTAAAACTCTTTTTAAAACCAGTTCTTTACAACAAAAAAACTAAGGAAAAACAGAAAAAAAACTATAGTAGCTGAGGTCACCGGCAGAAGGGGCCACTATAGGGACGGCATCCACCAAACACAGCAAACAAAAAAACCGTAAAAGCACCAGACGCAGTGAGACAACCAAAACTCAGGAATCACGGCACAAAAAAGAGGGAGACACCGTCACCACACCAGCACCGCCACCGGGCCTCAGCAACTGCAAACAACAGAAAAACAGTTAACCAAATACAACAACCTTATACTTAATACAACAAAAGAAAAACAATATCCGCCCAAATAAATAAACAATTATCTAAAGGAACTAAAGGGCTGGAAACTAAATAAAGAAAAAAATAGAAAATCCAAGTTGAAGATTAAGATCCGGTGTGGCTCTGGTCACGCCACAGCAGGAGGCGAGCTCGGCGCGCCGATGCCACACCCCAAACACCGCTTCAATTAAGGCGTGCAGGCGCCACCACAGTCCGAGTTCAACTGATGACGTGCACAATCCGGGATCCAAAAGAGCAGCAATGGTTCGAATATGGGGAAACCTAGGAAAGTTAATCATTTTAGACAGAACTGCAACAAACTGGAGCTTCCAATGAGCGTTATTTATTTACCTGTCAATCCAGGCAAAAACGCACACACACACTCGCTGAACGAGGAAGCAGAGGAGAGCAGCACAATAGCGTTTCACCTACAATCATACTTAAATTTAGATTTTCTAACAACGATCAGCAATAGTGCAGGGAGAGAGGAAACCTACCACCAGGGAATCAAAACAGCATGCACCACACTGGCGATATGTTGCCTTTTCTTCCGCCGGAACCCAAGAGACGCGGGCCACACAGTGGATGATGAGGAAGACACATGTCTGACTGGGCACAGCGGCCGCTTATATACCCCGCCCACTTTACCCAACCGGAGCGTCACACCTGGAAACTATTTGTATAGAAATATGTATATTTCTATACCACTACACATTGCTGCTAAAATTATAAACTTTCAGTAACCACAATTGCCTTTCAAAAAATACTATTCAGTTTAGACAGGGCAAAAGTAGCTGGCAGGACTTTTATAAAAAAAGAAAAAAAAAAGAAAACTAGCTACTTCCTCTGGGTGTCAAATAAGGGGAGGGTCTAACTCTCTCTCTTGTTGTTGCGCAACACCCCCCCCCTCCTTTCTGTCTCTACTGTCTCACTCTCTACTTCCTCTTCTGAGAGGGGAGATGTGCTACCAGCTCTCCTTCTAACGGGTTAATTGAATTTCCTAAATCTGCCGGGATTTACCCTGTCCAGGACTGAAGTAAACTCTGTTTAAGCTGGTTTCGAGAAACGATTCGCCTGGTTTTCTGACGGCCTACATCCAGGTGTCCCACCCTTCTTCCCCCTGTGAATTAGCCAGACTGAGCAGCCTACAGCCAACTAGTTTCACAGAGCACACCTGTTAACGGTCGCTCGTTCTCTATTTTACAACTTGCATTTGTTATTGAACCAGGTAGGTTTTAGTGACTCGGGCGAGTCCCAAGGATGACGTTTTAAATTTGGGCTACCAGCAACCTAAAAACATTTTAAACTTTTTCCTCTCCAGAATCAAACATCATAGCTATTTTACAACCATCAAAGAACTTTAAGGTGACTCATTAACTGAATGTCCACAACATCTTTTAGATTTTCTTTATGCTAAATATTTTATTAATAAGGCATTTTTGCAAGGGTCAGTACAGCTTAATTCAGTAGCAGAAATAATCAAATAAGTAAAATCAATCATCTAGTCTGTCTTTCCCTACTGCTGATACTAAGAACTAAAAAAAAGGGAACCTTTGAGAGAGACGGACGGAGTTTGGCGTTTCGAACCCCAGACCTGGCTTGATGATGAAGAAGGTGCTGCAGCAGGAGGAAGATGTTGATCGGCGAAGGCAGGAATCTCTGTAGGTCTGATGAGCTTCTTCTCCGCATGGATGGTGAGGTCACACAGGACTTGGTGCTGGCAGGAAAAAAGGCACCAGTTCTTCTTCTTTGTCTTTGCCTTTGTCTTTATCTTCATCTTTGTCTTTGGGGTCTGAACCCAGCCGATGAGAGAAGTGCGATTTGAAGCCACAGGTTGTGGGCCTGACGGGTTGGTCTCCATGAGAAGTGAGAGAGACGGACGGAGTTTGGCGTTTCGAACCCCAGACCTGGCTTGATGATGAAGAAGGTGCTGCAGCAGGAGGAAGATGTTGATCGGCGAAGGCAGGAATCTCTGTAGGTCTGATGAGCTTCTTCTCCGCATGGATGGTGAGGTCACACAGGACTTGGTGCTGGCAGGAAAAAAGGCACCAGTTCTTCTTCTTTGTCTTTGCCTTTGTCTTTATCTTCATCTTTGTCTTTGGGGTCTGAACCCAGCCGATGAGAGAAGTGCGATTTGAAGCCACAGGTTGTGGGCCTGACGGGTTGGTCTCCGTGAGAAGGACAGTCTTCGGCTCTGTGGCCCCGGCTCTTCTTCAGCTGCAGAGTTCTTTGTCCATCTCTTGGCTCGAAGCTGCCCGGAGGATCCAACGAAAGGTTCCTCTTTTGCACCTACCTTTTATAGGGTTTATCCACCCTTTTGGTGCGTTTTCATTGGCTGTCTGCTTAGACAGATGACCTCACATCCATCACTGTCCTTAAGACATTATGTCCTGATGTCTGTGCTAATGTCTCAGGGTTACTCAACCTCCTATGTCCATTGCCTGCACAACCTTTTACCTAAATAAGGCGGTGATCATCTCTGCTCTCCTGTTAGTTCCCCTTTTTCCCTTCCTTTCACCTTTCACCTACTATCTACCTACAACATATTAGTGATGTTTAATTGCAGTTACACCTTTTACACCATTTCAAGTTCAATGTCAAAATCACATTTATTTTCTTTAGCTTCTCTGATCTAGCATTCATTTATAATTTTATAACCATAACTTATATCACATTTATTTTCTTCAGCTTCTCTGATTTATCATTCATTTATGATTTTATAACCATAACTTATTAATTATACTTATTATAATCCTAATGTGAGTTATTACAGATGTTTTTCTGAAAAGAAACCAAGAATAATACATGATTCTAATTATTTAATACTAAAATTACAGTTACTTGTTTTTCTTGTAAGTGTTCCCACAAATGTTCGTGTAAATATTATTACAAGTAAACCATTATTAATATAAGTATTTTACTTTGAATCTTATCAAATTACTCAAAATGTTTAGATTTAATTCTTTAAAACTTTCATGCTTTAAAATAAGGAATAGTCTCAGCTATTTTTATAAATCTGCAGGCTGGAAACTTCCTCTTTTTCCAGGAAACCTGCTTTTCCTGTTTAATGACTCTCTCTGTCTGACTATGATTTCTTATGATTAGATAGAAAAAAGTAGAATTAAAGCAAAGTTTGCATGAGACAAAACAACACACACAACCAGATTTATTTTATTGACACCTAAGTATACTGTTGGGCCTTGATGTCACTTGAGTGATTCATTTTAAAGATAACTTTATTTTTTATTACTTCTAAACTAAAATCTCCAGCATGGGGAAGTGGGATGAGCTCGGATTTTCTTGACACTCTCTATATATATAAAAGATTTCACACTGTGAAAAATATCATGAAATCTTAGGTCATATGTTTTACTGTGTGAAGCAAGAATGAATAAAAATGACATGAAATCCAAAGTTCACTTTCAAATCTTCTCCGATCTTTATTCTTTTAGTTACATAAACACTCATGGCAAACAATTTGCCTCTTCCTCTTTGGTTTACATCTCGACAACCAAAACGTCTTTTTCACACTTACAAAAACCTTCCATTCTTTACTTTTCCCTACGTACTTCGTCCATCGTTCACACTTCCTTTAAGCTTCCAACATCCGACGGTTCACCTTCGCCGGTGAATAATCCCTTTCAGTTCCAAAACAAAACTTTACCCGTCATCTCTCTTCTCGTCACAATTCAACTCCATCTTAAAAACATCATCTCTTTTCCATTCTATTCTACTCCACTGTTCTCCATGCATGATGCTGCAGGCAGCGTCCACAACTAAAGCTCCATGCAAGATGATCCACTGAAAAGTAATTTGTTTCATTTAAAAAGTCAGCTATAAAAAAAACCAACATGGCTCAGTTCAAAATTTTGTTTGAAAACAAAACTCATCATTTCTTCTCATATGATCTGAATAGACCTTGGATTGTTATTGCTATGACTCTTAGTGAGAAACTAAGATCTGTTCTGGGTTTAAATTAATGCCTCTGCAGGTGAGAACAACAGTGTTCTGTTGTTTCAGGAATGTATCAACATCAAATCTGTCCCCAGATTCATTTCTAGCTTTGTGTGGTGCATCATCGTCCTTACCAAGCTAAAACAGTACTGCTTTACAATACCTACAAAAACATACAATACACTTTAAAATAGAAAAATGTAAAACGTTAATTAGCCCCAAAATAGGTCTAAAATATTGTTTAAATATCAAATCAATAGTAAACAGGATTGGATTACAACCTCGTTCTTCACAGACTCACACAGATCGATGCGCGAATTCTGGCTTTGGTTTTCACCATGCTTCCCTTTTAAAGCAAGTCATGCACTTTTTCCACAATATTTGGCATGGTTGGGATGCACTAGTACATAGCTGCCGAAGAGGACAGTAACACAGAACACTGCTGGAATAATACAAACACACGCCAACACACATAAATAAAGTCCCACGGTTCTTTGTTCTGTTTCTATACAACACACATCAGTGTCCACTGAGGAGTTTGTTCTCCCGTTCACTTCACACCATCGTCTCCTTTCTCTTCCCCAAGGAACCCAGTGACCTTTTGTCCTTTTTGCATTTGAGTGATGATGAAGAGAAGAGTGGTGCCGACAGCGGCGAGGCCAGAGAGGAGGAAGAGTGAGAGGAAAGTGATGAAGTTGTGGAGCCGGACGTGGAGCTGCTGCATGGCGAGCTGGGGGCGGACTGAGAGGTCTGCCGTGGACAGTTCTCATCCGGCTCCTCCAGGTGGATGATGGCGGAAGCGGAGGACATGCGGCGCTTGGAGTGGACGTTACTCATGTGTGGACTCGCTGTGGAGGGCTCGCCCGTGGGCCTGTGGACTGAGATGGCGCTGCGGAGGCAGTTGAGCCACTGCTGCTTGTGGAAGACATCGTTGACCTGTAGCGTGTGGGACTGGGAGTGGCTCGGGTCTTGTGAGCGGACGCGGAAAATGTTCTTAGCTGCAGAGAAAAAGGGGATATAGAATTAGAGAAAAACAACAAAAAGAAATTGGATTTAGTATTGGATTTAGAACTGGTCAGGTGAAAACCGGCCAAGTCCGGTACGGTCCAGTCGGTACATCGGTCGTACCTTTCTCTGAGTTACTGAAGGCTCCTCTGAAAGAGCCGCCCATCCTGACGTCCCCGTCCTGCAGGTCCTCCAACACCAGGTCCTGCACTGGGATGGGCTGCCGGTACACTTGGAAGCACTGTCGCTCGTTCCTGGTGACGGGCCGGGTCAGGACCAGAATCTCAGTGAACAGGAACACATGCAGCTTCTGGAATCAATACCAAAACAGAAAAGTGTTGAAAGCAGAGCTCTGGTTTGACAAGTTCTCTGGAGGATGGTGTAGGAGTGAATGTTTAGCTAACCGTGCCACTCTTGTTGCGCAGCTCCCCGTGACACAACAGACTCTTGCACTGTTCGATGCGAGGGTCTCTCTGCCTGTCGTCCAGATACTCCAGCTTCTCGATGTAGTACTGGCACTCGGACTCTCCCTTCTTCATGTTGATGTCGGAAAGAACGCCTTGGATGATTGTGATCTAAACACAACAGAGCAGTGGTTATGATAATGGTAGTCTCTACAGAAGATGCTGTTTCCTGTAGAGCGCCGAGTGTGTGTACTTACAGCTTCCTCCAGGAGGCCGGCGTCGGGGTGGTCTGGTGGAGTGTGCCTGAGGATCTCCTTCAGCAGCAGGGGGTACTTGACCAGGCGAGAGCGTGGAATGTCGAGAAAGCTCCACAAATCCAGCTTTCGGCTAAACGGAGACTCCAGGCAGCGCTGCAGGAAGTCCTGAACCCGCCGGTCCTGCTTCTTCTGGTCTAGCAAGGCCTTGGCTGCCAGCTGGTTGCTGCAGTACTCTTTGTAGGCGTTGAGCCTGGGAAGCTGCAGGAGAAGCAGAGATGCTTTAGCTGATGGCCGTCATCCAAAACACAGAGTCAGTGACCACTGCGTTAGAGGACACCTACCCAGCTGATAACAATCTGCCCAATTTGGCCCACGGTCCCATCAGACCCTGTGGCTTTGGAGAGCCGGGCCAGCAGGTCTTCATGCAGGGGGATATAGTCGTCTAGGTTACCAAAGATGTGTGTGAGCTCCTCCTCAGACATGATGGAGAGCTTCAGCATTGGGTCATGGTACGCCTGCAGGAGCAGAGAAAAGCAAACCGGGTCAGATTTCAACATCCAGCCAGGCTGACCGGAGCAGCTGCTAAGAATAGCTCGGTGAGGAGCTTCAGGGGTACGAGGCAAAGGCGGAGGAACTATTTTTGTCTTTTTTTATAGCTTCTGGCTCAGCTGCATAGATGGCCTGCCAGAGTTTGATTTAATATGTTTGCTTTTAGATGTCCTCCCTCTGCCTGAAAGCATTTAAAAAGAACAAACCTTGCGTGCAAGTTGGAGGTCCTCAATCAGGTCGTGTTCTCCACGAGACAGCTCAAATATGGCCTGAAGAGAGGAGGGAGACTGTTAGCAAGCCGTTCCACCATACTGAATGTAACAGTGGAGGAGAAGCTAATGAAAACAACATGTTTGACACATGAAGGACAAGCTAGGATGCTTGGGCACGAGTTCCTGGCTTGTCAGGTTTATGCGAGTTTACAGAGACGAGGAAATGAGGCCTGGATGGCTGAGATCTGGAATTAACTACTTTCAGACAAATATAACAGAGACTCGTGAGACTCGTCTGGTACTCTGCTAGAATTCCTCCCTGTCTGGATTTCTGAGTACAGGCATTTAGCCCGGTCTTATCCCTTTACTGTATTTCTGTGTTCCTGAGCTAAATCTCACCTCCTGGCGCTTGATCTCCTGTGTGGAAAACGTTCCTTTCTGGCGGACATCCAACGTCTCTGACCACAAGGTGCTGTTCCTTCTTTTGGGCGGTGTGGGGGCCGTTGCCTTGCTGCAAGGCTTGTGGGGCCCGGCCGACGACTTGCCATCACCCCGGAAAGAGGCCTGAGCGGGAAAAGGGGATAAACGTCAGCAATGTTGCTCGAAGTTCCTCGCATGCAAGAGGGGTCACATGTCACAAGAGCTCACCTGGAGGGTCTGGCCGAAGCGCCGGACGGCCCCATTTTTAACCGGAGAGATGAGGCTGGCTAGCGACGTCACCCTGCCGTGTGGACGGACACGCTTGGTGCTGGGTTCCTGAACAAACACATGAAGGATTAGTCTGGCTGTGGTCACGACAAAGGCAAGTCATCTTCATTCATTGTGCAGCAAGACAGAAAGACTCAATCAGGCCTGCTAACTGTGAAACCTTGACAGGAAACTCAAAACACATTTACAAGAGACAAAGCAGATGAAGTCAAGTTATAAATCCTCTATGAGAGGAGGATCTGGAGCCATGCAGACAGCCTGACGCGGTGGCTGACACACAAATACTGGGGAGGAAGGAGCTCCAGCAGCTGTTGGCTCCATCATGTGAGGAGTGGAGGGCCAAGCCAGTCCAGTGAGCACAAAGACCCTTCAGACTGCTCATCTGCTGGGGAGGGGGTCTGGAGAAACGCCAGCAATGCATGAAAACGTGTTTCTCGTTTTTTCAGTACCCCTGACAACAGCTACATCTCCGGTCTGGAGCAGCTCAGACAAACTGGCAGAAAACCTCAACCTGCCTTGCACAGTGCAGAATGGCAGGGCCTGCACAGCAGAGGATTCACCTGCGAGTTTAGACAAGCTCTCCAACAAACCTTGCGTGAGAGCAAGCTTACACCTGAGCTGGGTGACCACTCCTCACCCCCTTCCTCACCCAGCCCTGAGGCTACGAGAAGCAAAAGAGCTGCTCAATTTTGAGCCAACAACAACAGGCTGAGGAAATCAAAGAGTCAGAGAAGAGCAGGAACGATTTGAGCCGGTAGAGGAATCATTTCAAGAGTCTTCTGAGCTTCTCATGGTGGTGTGCTCTTTTTGATTGAGTGCTGAAGCTGCTTGCTGTTTTTTCTCCTGACTCAGGCCAAGTGGGGTTTTGCCTTGGCTCAGCGAATGTGGGAAACACTGCAGCCATTGAGGCTCCGGGTGATGTGGACAGCTGTGGAACAGATCAGCTCGGTCTGCTCTGGCTGTGGTTGACACACAGTCTGCTGTGGTCGGGGTTCCTGCAAAGACCCCTGAGAACTTCCAGTACTTCTGGCAAGCGACAACAAAGAGATGCAGCGTGTCAGCTGCTCTAAATGCGGTCTGTGGCCTCTGGAGTTCAGACATGCTGGCCTCTAATTTGTAGCCTTTTTATATCAGAAAAAAAACACATTTTAATTCTAGACAAAGAGGGCTGAAAACAACAGTACAAGTGGTGGCTTTCTAAAGTCAATATTGGAAAAGCGTGCTGAGCTTTTTGCCCTTCCTGTCCTTTGGAAGGAGGCCCCAGAATAACAAAGGGCCACTAGTCCTGCTCTTTGTCTGACAGTCCAGAGGCAGAGAAAAGTTGCTATTCCTGTCAGCCTAACTGTGCAGTTTCAGGTTGTCAGGCTGGATTCTGGAGTTGTTGTGTTTTTTTTTTTTTGGTTATTTTACTTTGTGTGGACAGTATCAGAGGAAAACTGCAACTCAAGCTCTTCTTAGAGGACCCAGACTGTCTTTAAAGTTCCAACTTCATCAACATCCCTTCCTGTTTTGCCCTTTGGTGTAACTAAATTTACCCAATAGATGATGGGAAAGCTTTTCTAGGGTTTTGCTTAGCAAGTGAAAACTGTTTTAAAATTGAGTAATCCTGTGAGAACAGGGTTTGCATCATCATGTGTTTGGAGCTTCCCCTTTATGAAGATATTTACAGTTAATGAAACCACATGTGGAGGAAGGAACAGACTGACTATTACTGCGTACAGAAAGGCACACCTGGCTTTCAAACACCAGCGTTGGGTAAGGCTTCCAGCAGAGATAACACACTTTGCCTTCAGATGTCAAAGGTCAAAATCTACCTATGACTGTTTGGCTTTGGCTTGAGACAGAGAGCAACCCCCCTTCCCTGCTGCTGCATTATCTGTGCTGCTTTCAGTTTGCTGACTGTCCTGATCTCACTGTAGGTCACCAAGACTGAGCCGCCTGCTGGGATCCAGCTCCAAGGGAAAACTTGGAATACACAAAGTTTACAATTCAGAAACTTTATAAACTCTAAGGGCCACAGGATCTGAAGGCACACAGGCCAAAGTCTCCTCTCATATACCTGTACAGTGTGCAAGTGTGATAAGAAAACAGAGTCAGGCACTGATTCACTCACAGTCACACACAGGACATACACGTATGGTTTCATGTAAAGCAGCCCCAGTCAAACATTTACAGGAGGACTCTCCGTATCTCAGTATTGGTACTCTGTGACTTTCTGCCTTACCTCTGATTCTTTGTTGGCTTGGTTCTGGCAGTCTGTCACTTGCAGAGTCCGTTTGATAGGCACCAAGCTACCCAGCTCATCGTAAGCCACCATAGCTTTTGGCAAAAACACAGAATCCTTTAAATCCTGGGGAGTTAGCTCCAAGTAATCCACAAAAACGGAAGTAACAATTGAGTCGAAATAAATTGATCCACCTCCTCCCTACCTATAGTCTTCCCTTTGAGACAGCTGTCTCAGCTGCCCTCATGCACATACTCTAAACTTTGCTCTGAGACACAGAGCAGGGCTGGGCTTTTATACAGCAGTCCAGGCTGAGGGGAGGAGCTGCTGCTGGAGCTCTATGTGTAGACAGTATGTGGATGTGAGGAGAAACTGCCTGCATGGTCTGTTGAACCATCCACACAAAGTAAAAACACTAGTCAGAATTCTTAAGATTACAGGTAAATCTTACTGCTAACTGAAGCTGATGTAAACAAAGGAGATAGGGGATCATCAAGGATGGCTGCTCGGACCCTGGTCAGAGCATTTAATGTGGGTTTATTTCATGGAACTGGGATGAAATCAGTGCAGTAAAGCCTGGCAAAGATTGCAACTTTTAGTTAGAAACAAATACATCTGCAGGTGGAAAAATAAGAGTCAGTCAATTTTCCCTTCGGTTCGGATTAGTGATCAGCACATTTTTTTCTATTTATCAAATTGATTAAAATTAAGAACCTCCACCATCAACCAATGCAAATATATAAATGTTCATTCACACCTTCACTTAAAACGACTACCTCTGTCAAGGAATCCGTGGAACATTTTCCTCGATTTATTAAAATCCTTAGAAAACAGAAATAAATAGAAAATAAAAATCTGTATTGGTTAGTCATATTAAAAATTAATTTACTAAAATAATTTATCAAAAGATTTTAATGCAATGAAATAGTATAAAACTGCACACCGACGCATATATTTTCATCTAATATGAAATAAGTGTGACCCCAGTACAGGAATAAATTATTATTCTATTTCTTCTTTAATATATTGGAAGATTTTTGTTCCAGTTTCTCCAAAAATAAAACTGGATTTTAAAAAAGTTTTATAAGCAACAAGCGAAAGCTGTTACAGTTTTGACACTTACAGTAAATCTAAGTGATCCATAAGATGACCGACTGTAAGGAACATTTTATGTCTTGACATATTAGGGTTAGGCTCATTACTATAGTCAAGGCATATAAGCCACTAGGGATGGATAACATGTCAGGATTAACATCTGTATTGGTCGATATGTAAAACTTTTTACATAATGTATTGGTTGATAAATATTAGAGCGTGTCGATATTAACAAGTGGTTATTTTTCCGTCTTGGTAATGTGCTATTTGCTTGGTCATGTAGCCGTAATAGTGAAGCAGAGACATAGTGGCGATGTCAGTGTGGTTGTTTTTTTCAGTGTGTTGAAAGGGTAGTGAAACATATATTATATTGATTATCGGCCATAACAGCAACATTAATATATTAATATATATTGACTTTGGTCCAAATTTTTATATCAGTGCATTCCTAAAAATGTCCCATCATACCATTCCTTTGGTTTCAAGTTCTATAAATAGTTGTAATTTAAAGTGTTAAAGTGAACAGATGTCTCTCCAATACTGCTCCTCCCCCACCTGTTGCTGCACACTGCCTACACTTTTACCTCGCATACAAGAAACATACATTTACCAATTACTTTTACTCAAACCTATTATACCATGAGAACCTCATGCTGGCCCAGACCTACAGTGTATATACATATATATGCCCAAATTGACATTAAAACGGGTCTAGAGTGTATGATTAGCTCTGTTAACGTTGACTGCACTGCTGTGATCACTAATGTGCATTTAAGAGGCTGTATAGACATTCTAATGTGTCTAACTAGACTTCTAATAAGCACACATTGTTAAAGCCCAAGATGGAGTATTATTAGTCTCATATGTAGTCATTTAAAAAGTTGCATAATGAATGAGTCATTCTACTTAATAAAGTGAAATCAAAGCACAAACCACCAAACTATGTCTCAGATGTTAGAGGAGGTCGTTAATCAAACAGTCTGCCTGAAACAGAGCTGATAGTCTGACAAGCCGACCCTGGGGGGAGGGGCAATTACAATATCAATACCAGGGGCACAGTGGCACACTGCGCCACATGTTTACCCTGAAACCTGTGTATTGAGGGAAGAGGTCGGGGTGAAACTTCTGCACACGTTCACTGACTTGTTAGAAGAACGTTTCAGGTGAAACACACAAAGTAATGTCTCTTTTCTTATTACTGTGCACCTAAATGAAGATAAACAGCCACACCTGAGGACTCCACACCCAAACAGTTGCTGCGCGGTCGAGACGCAGAGGTGTTGAACCCAATGAGTGCCTAATGGGGAGCAGGGCTGCTTAGCAACGTGCGAAAATGTTCTTGCAATCAGGACAAATGCACAAGCCTGTTCAGACAACCCGGGGGTGTGAAAAGTAACACCAGCTTCTTCTCGGGCATATGTGCAAGTTTGTGGTGACAAAACACAGATGGAGGCATGGAGATGTTAACACCATGTTCTTTGGGTTTGTTAGAGGATTCGTCTGGCGCAAACGACACTGTGTCTGATCCACATCAGCATCAATACAGCGGGTCGGGTTACTTCAGTTTACAGACACAGTGATCGGGTCCAGTGTGGGCTGTAGTGAGTGAAAGCTCTGCAGAAGGAGTCAGAGGATTCCTTCACCCGGGGCTGTCGGAGTGTCTGCACGGCCCTGCTGCTGTTACTCACCACAAGAAGAACTTGAGCTGAATCAGCTGTACGTCTGACCCAGCCTCTATAAAAACTAAACAACATGGCTAGACGTGCCTGTGCTTTCCGTCACATGCAGCTGCAGCTGGAGCAGAAGCAGCACAGGATTTACGCTCCGCCTGATCTCAGAGGGCTGTCGGGGAATGAGTAAGGCAACAAGCGGCTGGTTTTACGCCTGTCTAAGCCATGGCGTGCCAGGGACAGACTGGGCCTGGAGGCCTGATGGCTGCTGAGCTCACCTTCCCCTCCACATCAGCGCTCACACAACCTAATTACAGCTCTGGAGCAGGCACTAAGCTGCCAGCTCAGGCACTAGGAGCCCTATACACAGCAACAGGGCAGTGGAGGAGCTGCTGCCCTCTGCTGATGGACTCTACAGCTGCACTAAAGAGTTCCAACACTGTTTTGGGTCAATGATCAATAACTTTACAATAAGCAGTAATGTCTACATAGAACATTAATGTCAAAAAGTATCCCCCCCCCACAGATTTCTGAACTTTGACTGGGCCACTGCAACACCAATTGTTTCCATGTATTCTGCTGTAGATTTGCTGCTGTGTTTGGGATAACTCAGATTAGGCCAAGGTGTTAGTGTTTGACTTGAGGATACTTTGATATAAAGAAGAATAAATGGCCGACTGAATGACTGCAACGTGCCAAAGTCCAGGGTTATAATAAACCTGGACTTGGGTTATTATAACACTATGTTTTTATTATAGTTTAGTTTTATTTTACTGTGGCTTTTGTTTGTCTAATTTATTTTGTCTTAATTAGTTAGTGTGTTTGTTAGTTTTTAGTTATTAATAGTTAAATATTGTTTAGTTTCAGTTTAGTTTTTTGTTAGTTATAGTAGTTGTTTCAGTTTGTTTTGTACTTTGACCTTTTTGAATTCTGCAAATAAAAGTTAACCAAAGTGTTGCATTGTGCATACATCAACAGAGTAATTAATACTCAACAGAAGATACTATTTTCAAAAAGTGTATTCAATTATTTTTGAACAACCAACAAACAAGTATTTTGCAGGGTAGCATAAGTGGAGTAACGTAATTTGCAGACAGCTGACGTAAACTGTTTGCATGGGAGGGAAAAATATTCATTTCAGTTTGAAAGGCTAATAAATAGATTCATAAACACAAAAACTAAGGGTATTATATCTCTAATTTCAGTAAGTTTTATTTTTATAAATGAATAACAAAGTTCCAATGAGTAATAGTTTTTTCCCATTAATTACTGTTTTTATTTGTTTCAATAAATGAAAAAACTATTTCAATTTCAGTTTTCGTTATTTGTTAGTTTTAGTTAACTATAATAACCTTGGCCAAGTCCTTCAGCAGCAAAACAAGCCCAGATCATCTCTCCTCCTCAATTCTCTGGTCTCATTGGTCTAAAGGACATTACACCAGAATGATGGGATAATGTACATTATGATTATTCTTGTGGTTCTTCAGATGCAGCATCACCAACCTAAGTTGTGTTGCTGTATTATTATTAGAGAGAAGATGTTTTCTCCTGCCAACCCTTCCAAACAAGCCAGACCTGTCCAGTCTCTTTGCACAACTGATGTTGAGAACTTAAACATTTAACATGCCGAGGCCTGTAGAGCCTAACATGGAACTCTTTGGTTGGTTTTGTTTGAACTTGGGGTCAGAGTTAAGATTGTTTAACCAGAATTAACATCCATTAATGTCCCAAGACTGGAAACTTCATTTAGTCGTTGTGAAGATGTATATTTTCAAAATTCTATTTTTTTCCAGAGTAACTTCACCTGTTTTAATGCTTTTTGGCAATTTGAATTAAAATAAATTTAATTTAGTTCAAATGTATATACCTCTCTGCCTTACAAGAGCTGATGTATTCTACCCTAAATGCAGTTACTTTTATCAGGCTTAAAGTAACTTAAATAAGCAGTTTCAGTTCTGTTTTTGGCATTTTACATAGGCCCACTTTAAGACCAACGTTTTCAGGATAACATAAAGGTTGTCTTGTGATCGAAAAGTTAGCAACATTATTTTTTTATGATTTTGAAATGAGTAGAAATTTAAAAACTAAAGTGCAAATGGTGCAGTGTTAAATTCTTCCTCTACATGGAAAATCAAAGACAAAGCAGGTCAGTCATATAAATAACATAAAAGTCATCCCGTTCATTAAATATTGTTAGATTTGCATCCTTTAGAAATTAAAGGCGGGAGATCAGTCCGGAAAGCCAACAATTTTTTGACCAAGATGGCGGCGCGTGAACAACGCGAGGCTCAGCGTCTCTCCAGAATCTGCTCTTTAGTGGTTTTTTATCTATTCATGACTGGACTTTTTTTCAGAATTGCACAGCGTTGCTGCACTACAGCAGACACGAACTTCTGGACCTTTGGAGCTACAATTTTGACTCTATGATCGCCGATCTCGGACTCATCCCAGAGATCTCCAGAACACCGGAGGCTGCTCACTTCTCCCGGCCGGGTGGAAGTGTACGCAGGCCGCGACGAGAACGTAAACAAAGGCGGGGTAAGCGTGGAGGGGTGCGAGCTAGGCTAAAGCTAACACCACACAGGCTCCCTTTACCCAGCATTTTCCTCGCCAATGTCCGTTCTCTGGCTAATAAAATGGACGAGTTACGACTATCCATCACGAGTGACAGACGGATTATGGACTCAAATGTCATGTTTTTCACCGAAACATGGCTAAACAACAGCTGCCCTGCAATGCTATCCAGCTATGTGGACGCCACACACACCGAGCCGACAGGACAGCAGATAACTCCGGCAAGACCAGAGGCGGAGGTTTGTGCATTTATATTAACAAAGCTTGGTGCACAGACTCTGCTACTACCGAGAGTCACTGCTCACAGAATGTGGAGTTTTTAATGCCAAGCTAGCCATGAAAGAACTCTATGCGGCTATTAGCAAACACCAAACCAAATACCCCAAGGCTGCTTTTATTGTTGCAGGTGATTTCAATCACTCCAACTTGAAGACAGTTCTTCCCAGATTCCACCAACATGTCTCCTGCCACACCAGAGGAGACAAGACCCTGGACCATGTCTACTCCAATCTGGCTGGAGCCTAGAATGTGACACCCCTCCCCAACATCGGACAATCAGACCATCTCTCCCTGTTCCTCACACCTCGGTACTTACCACTCATCCAACATGTGAAACCTACCGTGAGGACAGTAAAGGTGTGGCCAGAGGGCTCAGGTGCTGTGCTCCAGGACCGGTTCAGGAATACAGATTGGACTATTTTCCACCATACAGACTTGGATCAGTATGCCTCATCTGTACTGAACCATATTTCCACCACCATAGAACGTGTCACCACCTGCAAACGCATTACCATGTACCCCAACCAGAAACCCTGGATGAACCGAGACGTTCGTCTCCTGCTGAAGGCCCGCAACATCGCCTTCAGGTCAGGGGATGCACAGACTTACAGTGCAGCCAGGGCTGAGCTGAAGAAGGGAATCAAGAAGGCCAAACACCACTACAAAAGGAAGGTGGAGGATCATTTTTCTAACGCCAACCCCCGACGTATGTGGCAAGGCCTTCAGATTCTCACAGACTACAAGAACCCCAATACCACCCCCGCTTCTACTGATGTCTCCTTCCTCAACGAACTTAACAACTTCTATGCTCGTTTTGAGAGAGGGAATACCACAACTGCAACCAAAGCAGCTACCACCCCAGGCCAACAGCCACTGACTTTCCTCCCCACTGACGTAGGAGCAGGATTAAATCCCACAAGGCTGCGGGTCCTGATGGCATACCTGGACGTGTCCTCAGAATGTGCTCTGGGGAGCTGGCAGGAGTGTTGACGGACATCTTCAACCTGTCCCTGGCCAGCGCTGTGGTACCGACCTGCTTCAAGTCTACCTCCATCGTCCCAATCCCCAAGAATCCCAACCCAGCCAGACTCAATGACTACCGCCCGGTAGCCCTTACCCCCATCATTACCAAGTGCTTGGAGCGGCTGGTCCTAGCACACCTCAGATCCTGTCTCCCCCCCACACTAGACCCCCACCAATTTGCATACAGGCAGAACAGGAGCACAGAGGACACAGTCTCTATAGCGCTGCACTCTGTCCTTTCTCACCTGGACAGTAAGAACACTTATGCCAGACTGCTGTTCTTAGATTTTAGTTCAGCATTCAACACTGTCATCCCATCACAACTCATTACCAAACTCACAGACCTCGGCATCAGTCCACTCATGTGTAACTGGTTGCTCGACTTCCTGACCAGTCGACCTCAACATGTCTGGCTGGACAACCACTTCTCATCCACCACCATCATAAACACCGGAGTGCCACAAGGCTGTGTGATGAGTCCCTTCCTCTACTCCCTCTTCACCTACGACTGCAGACCTGTCCATGGCTCTAACGCCATCATCAAGTTCGCAGACGACACCACAGTGATCGGCCTCATCAGAGATAATGATGAGGCCGCTTACAGGGAGGAGGTAGACCGTCTGGCTGAGTGGTGCGACAAAAACAACCTGCAGCTGAACACCGAGAAGACCAAGGAGCTTATCGTGGACTTCAGGAGGAACGCTGACCCACATCCACCCATCCACATTAAGGGGACAGTGGTGGAGCGTGTGGACACCTTTAAGTTCCTGGGAGTCCACATCTCCGAGGACCTGACTTGGACGACCAGCTGCTCCAAACTCATTAAGAAGGCGCATCAGCGCCTCTTCTTCATGAGGACCCTGAGGAAGAACCACCTGTCCTCAGAGATCCTCACGAACTTCTACCGCTGCACCATTGAGAGCATCCTCACCAACTGTATTACAGCTTGGTACAGGAACTGCTCTGTCTCCGACCGGCAGGCGCTGCAGAGGGTGGTGAAAACTGCCCAGTATATCACCGGGGCACCGCTCCCTGCCATCAAGGACATCTACAGGAAGCGGTGTTTGAAAAGGGCCGGGAAAATCACAAAGGACTCCACTCACCCAGCACACACACTCTTTTCCCTCCTGCCCTCTGGGAGGCGTTACAGAAGCCTACGGACCAGAACCACCAGGCACCGGAACAGCTTCTTTCCCACAGCTGTCACGCTTTTGAACGCCTCCTGACATAAAACATAAACTATAAGGACTGTACTCCCCTATCCTCTCATACAACAATAACACATGGACTATCCTCACACACACACACATCACGGACTGTTTTCTTCACACACACATACAACCTGTAAATTTTATCTGCCATTATTTATCTATAATCCATTCCCTAACATTCTTGTATATTCTGTATAATCTGTGCATATAGCTCCCATATTTATATTTATACACAATATCTATATCTCTTGCTATAACCCCTTATAGTCCATACATACATAGTCTTGTACATCTGTAAATAAATATTTATATCTCGTAGAGCACTTCTGGATAGATGCAAACTACATCTCGTTGCTTGTACTTGTGACAGTGCAATGACAATAAAGTTGAATTCTATTCTATTCTATTATTGTCCAGTTTTATTTATTTATTTATTTTGCATATTTATCCATAAATTGTTAAAAAGCAAATTCCATACTTTTCCAGAGTGTTCGAGACATGTAGGAGCCTTATTAAATATTTTGCTGTTAGATGAATGACTGACATTTCTCACTCTGCAATGACTGTACAACACTTCTTATCCATTTTGGTGTAATTTTTGTTTAGTAAATGATGACACAGTAGAATCTTTTGTGTGTACTTCCAGCATTAGATTAAAATAAAATGTTTCTTTTTAGATGCTGACAATGCAAGACTGAGCTCAAGAGTGGAATTGCTGTATTAGAGTGTGAATGAAATATCCTCAGATAAGGAAACATGTTTCTGTAGAAGCGTTAGAACCCAGTCCACCCACGCAGCATTCACTTGAAAAAGAGACGGATGATGTAGAAAGTGATCTTATCATCACATTGACCTGCAGAAACAAGAAAGACCTAAAGAGCACTCAGTCATTCCTCCTGTTTTGTCAGTGTTCACACCCAGAGCAGTCCTGGTTGCTACCAAACAAAGCTCTGGTAAACAAGACTAAAAGGGACACTGCAGACAAAACATGGACCAATTAGACGGGAAGATTGTGGAACAGAACCAGTTTACATTTTCACCCTTGTCTTTTAGAAACGTTCACCTTCAGCGGGAAAGTTTCTGAATTAAAATCTGAATTAAGATTTGGTTTCTTTGCTACTTACTGTAGTGTTTCAAGGGAAATCCAAAACAACACATTGCTCAAACCCACGTCAACGTCATTTAAACGTCTGCTCTGAATGATTTGTTATTGCTGGCAAAAGACAAAGATTAGGACATGACCAGACTTGTGTGGTTAGGCCTTCCAATAATCTAACTCACTCTGGCTAGTTCCACAGAAATTGTAGCAGCTAGTGAGATATTGAAACAGAAACAGTAATGTCTTGTAACTGAAAACGTAGATGCATTTCTAGTAAGATGTAACCTACTGTAGCCGTTAGGTTAATGTAGCAATAATGCAGTGGGGGATTTCTGGGTAGTACACATTCATTTAAAGCTGAAATATTCAGAAGAGCTGTTGCCGAACTGGAGAGCTCCTTCAGTGCCAGACTGCTGCATCCTTAGTGCACAAAGGAGCGTACCGTAGGTCCTTCCTCCCAGCAGCTGTTGGACTATCACCATCACTGCTCCCAACTAACTGTTTACTTATATGCTGATATTTGCACATTTTTACTCACTATAACTAACATTTCAGCTGGTGTTTGTGCATCTTTGTTGTTGCACAGATTTTGTCACTTATTGTAAATAGTCTGTTTTTTGTGCTCAAATACACAAGGACATAATGTAAAAGAAAAATTATACTCTGCTGCACATTTCTTTTGGTTATGTTCGAAATGTTGTCCTTTACAGTACAGTATTTTATTATTTCTTTGTTTTAAATATATTTTATATTATTGTCTTTAAGTTACTTGCTTTGCTTGCCTGTCGCTTTGCTGCATAATGCTGTGGGACTGATGAACACACCATCATTGCTGGATGCTGTTCTTATCCAGAGCACATTTTTCAGGGGCTTCACGAGTATGGAAAAAATAATTACCACAATATTTTGCTGCTCACAGCATTACCATCCACAATGACTCTGTCTCTTTAAACTACTTGGAGAATATGAGTTACGACAGCATTTCATTTTCCTTTGGGATAAAAGAATAATTTCTGAATTTAAGTCAATAGGAGACAAAAGCACAAAAAGTCTAAAAGCACAAAAATTGGCCAATCATTCTGATGAAATGACTCGTGATTTGATCAGGTACCACGGCTGATTCCGATAAAAGTGTGCTGAAACATGTGAAACAAATCTGTTTCAAATAATTTAACAGAAATTGACAATCTATATAGCTGCCTTCTACATCATAACATTGATATGTATTTTCATTTGTGAATATTTTTAGTCTTCAACAGTAGACTCTAAACGGTCAACATGACCGTTTAGAACAACAATCTAGCATATTAACAACCGAAAGGATTCGTCCATGAGAAGCCTCCAAGTGTGAATCAGAGTAATATGAGGAACCAAAGTGACTTGATTAGATAGAAATTCTACTGAAGAAATCTGATTAGAATAAAGGAGTCCTTGCCTCACTGTAAGCAGCTAATCAAACCAACTCCTGATAAGCAGGCCAAATGTCTCTGCCAGAGCCTCAAATGTGGGCGGAGGCAGATTAAAAAGCTGATGGGGTGACAGGTTGATTGTTAACAGTTTGGTAAACTGGGACTTCCTTTTTCATTGAAGAACATTTGAGACTTTGGTTCAAGTTCCTGATCGGATTCCTACCTGACAGCAGAGAAATGAATTGTGCCTGAAGCTACAGGCGTTCCTTTAGGACAACATTTTCCCACACATGAATGTCAGTCACAGGTCTTTGCTAATGCGAGGAGGCGTGCTCATTAAATACTCACACATAAATTCATCTCACCCACAAATGTCTACACCCAGCCATTTAAATGTTGGCGACATGAATGACCTGTAAAACAATGTGACTGCTGTCAGTGTCAGTATTTAGCTATTTAAATTTTTGGTGCAGACAATCAAAAAAGCACAGCAAACTATTTTTAGTGTTATATATTCAACATTTTTAGTTATCGTTTTTCCTGTCAGTTTAAACCGAGGAAATAAAGTTTTATCAGATTGTTTCAATCTTCATGTGATGGGCTTAGTCACAGTAAACAATAGCAGATGCTTCAGCAGATAAGATAGTGCAGCTAAAATAAGACAGAAAGCCCAGAAAGGCATTTATAAGTCGTTACTAATGATGAAGGGCTGCTATGATTAAAACCTGGACTAAAACTAAAAGTGGGAGACCAGACTACAGAATCCTACCTGGAACTTTTATTGATTACAGTAAATGTGTTAGAAATGATGAGTTCACTTCCTGGGTGTTTCTTAGTTTCTTTACAAGATTATTATGTTGTCAAGGCAACAGCTTGTGAGTCAATCATTGCTGAATGTTCTATAAATACGCATAAGAGTAAAACAAAGTCAACTTTGTGAAGGTAAGTGCTGGAGCGATGAGGTCATCAGTCTATGTCAATAATTAGTCCCCATGAGGTTTTTATGAATTTATATTGTTTTGAACTTTTTAACAAAAGTTAAAAAGTTTTGCTAAAGTAAAGTTTTTCTTTAAGAATGTGAGTATGAGTGCTAAGCATAACAGCAGAGTTGGGCTAAGAAACAAAATGCATTAATATTCTGCAGAGATATGGCTTTATTCTTTCTTTTGATTACTATTTTTCTTCCGCTGAGAATTCAGGATGTTGAGGCTGGAGTTCAAACTGAGCATGCCTGTTCCCACATGAATGCACAGCATGACTTGAGATGACATTCGCTGTGACCTGGTGCCATGAAAGGTTTCATGCATTCTTGTTGTCTAAAGTTAATTGTGCCAATCAGTCAGTCTGGTGACGTACAGTACCTTAAAGTCAAAGCTGCAGATGCTGATGGAGTCACTGTCATCTTTTTGTCTGTCCTTCCATTTCTGTAAAACAAATAGAGTACCACATAGATCAATACCATTTTTGCATTATTGATCCCAGGACCACACAATTTTTTTCATTAAATACTGATGAACTGTGTAGGTATTTAAATATATTTTAGAGCCAGAAAACTTGGAAAGTTTAAACAAATTACAAACAGCATTTTCACTGGTTTTGAAAGCAGATAAATCGTTTTAAAACACAAAGAGTCGTTGGCAACAAATGGAAACAAAAGCTGAAATATGGGTAATGTCCTCAGAACAGGATATGCACTTCCACATAGTGAAACTGTCTGGAAATGTCTCAATATGCTCCTTTCCATGGGTTGTTAGCATTACAAAAGAAAACTTTTTGAGGACTATGTCAGAAACAAAGATCATTAGTGCAGGAAGTGCAGCGGAGTTTATAGGATCGCGACTTAGTTTCTCAAAATCCTGAGAAATGTTTGATAATTTGTGAGCTTGTTTTTTGGGTGGTGGAGTCTAAACCAGAGACATGGGGGACGATTTACAGAGCTTTCTATGGCCTACAGATGTCTCATATGAGGATATTATGCACATGCAAATAGCTGAAGTTGGTTTTCGATTGCAGCTTCCTATTTAGGAAATGACTAAAGGGCGATTCCACCTAATTTTTCCACTACTGTCAGTAGCTTTGATCTAGTCTAGTTAAAAAACTACAACACCTTGACTCTTCAAACTTGGACTAGATGATTCTCAGCTAATAGCAGAATATTTAAAACCAAGTGTGGGATTTGTGAAACCTTTATTTGATTTGTGAAATTTCAACAGAGGACAATTTCAGCACTTTTTTTTTCTCTATGTAACTTTAGGGGGTCTGTACCAGACCTGTAGTCCTTTTGTTTTTGTTGTAGCCTACTCCCGTTAGCCCCTCCACCCCAAGTGAGGAGTTGAATAGTTTAATCAATACAATGTTATGTAATAGAATTTATACGTAATTAGGCCTGTCGCGATAAACGATAAATCAATTGATAAATTAAAGCTATCAAAGTCATTTTAATTATCGGCATTATCGTCTCTTCCGACCTTTTTCTCTTTCAGCTAATGAGACTGAATGAAAAAGGGCTCAACTCCGGTGCTCTCCACCGACTCCTCCCTTCCTCATTTCCTTAGTGTAAAGCCCAGCGCACACGACACGATCTTAGAGCTGCCAGCCGATTGTCGGTCCATTTTCAAAACCTGACAGACCACACATTAGTCGACAGAAATCCTAGGTATAACGGTTCAATCGGGTTCGTTCCTGCCCTGTGGTGTCCAACAATGGGCACAAAATAATGGCTACAAGTCCAGTTAACTAATTTTAAAACCAGGCATTAATCAATGTTTTACTACAATCTACCTGCAATGCATGTGGCTAGTGTCAGTCCTGACTGAATGAAAATCAACCTATTTATGTCACGAAGAACAGCTGAAAAGTTACCGGGTTTATCAACTGCGGTAGCAATTTCGCTCCAACTCCTCCCCTTGTCATTTCTATATTCTTTGCATGTTGAATAAACATTAATGTTGTTTCCACGTATCATCTCCAATGTCCGCTGGACTTCGGGTTGCGCGGTGACAGCTGTTTGGGATTCCCCTCCGTAATTTCCCCTCAGAAAACACAGAGGAGAATCCTCGCTTTCTGATTGGCTACCTGTCACATTCAACAGGCTGCGTTAAGCTCCCAGTCGGGGAAAACCCCTGATTTAGATCGGAGCGGCAACGACGATCTACCGTAACACACCACAATCAACGTTCTAAGATTGTTGTAAGGGGAAAAATAGGAGCAAAAACCTTGTAGTGTGAACTATTGCATCAGGTAGTCTATGTGCCCATCTTCTCTATTTAAATCTAATTATTACTGAAGGGCAACATAATATACAGACTTCATAATCTGCACTCTTTTGGTTGAATGCAGTATTTATTTCCACTTTGGCTTTATGTTGTTTAGTTTTTTTTCCAGTACAGTTTTTGTTAATGGAGACTGAGAATCCATTTTATTTTTGGTTGTTTTGTTTATTTTGTTTATCAGCTCCAGTGTTTAGTGTTCTTTTGAAAATAAAGTGTATCTAACTTTGACAGGAAATCGCCTGCATTATTACGTCATTTCCATTAAATCAGTGTAAAAAGGTCTTCAAACAATATTATCGTTTATTGCAATAATTTTTGAGACAATTAATCGCTCAGCAAAGTTTGCTATCGTGACAGGCCTATACGTAATGATTTAATTTAATAGAATCAGCATATCAGTATTATATCTCTCGTTTTTTTCCATTGTGTCTGATAAAATACCTTGAAGTCAGAGCTGCAGATGCTGATGGTGTCGGCATCATCCTTCTGTCTACGTTTCCTCTTCTGGAAGGAAAACAGTAGGCTGAATTTCAGCATAAGATCACAGGATCACACAGCTTTACATTCAACACGGTGATGAACGATTTAGGTCCACTGGTTAGGATCCACTGGTCCTTCTGATGCTGAGACAGGGCTTGTTAGAACCACGGTACAGAATCTTGTCTGAACGCAAAGAAGCCACCAAAAGCAGACATGTGAACAGCCTCTGGCCTCCCTGTTGGAACCTTGGACCAGTTCTGTCAGGAACAGGAACAGAATCAGGAAAAGGTCAACAGGCAGCAAGTGAGAACAGAGACATAGCTTGTTGTAAAAGCCTTAAGTTGCCCTGGTGGTCCCTGGGCCCCCCTGGGGCCCTGCTATTGCCCATTAACCACCAGGCCTGAGTGCCTCTGCCTGAACACAAAGGAGGTGAAGACCTGCATAACCAGTGAGGTGAAGAGGACCAAAATGGATACATAATGGTCAGGGGTGGGTGACGCTGTTTGTTTTCCCACATCCATAAATATCTCAGGGCTGTTTGCTCACCAACTTTAACTAACACCACCCCCACAAACACACACCTTTAAGCCCCTGCTGCTTCTGACTGCTAGCTTAACATAACAATAAAAGCTGGATTTTGTTCTGAACATGTTATGCTGTGAACAAAAGGTTGTGTTTAAGTGACTTTGTCTCAGCAGAGTTTCAGTCAGGGCCCCAGTTGAGCCGAGCAGAGGGATGTATCTGCTGTCTTTAGTCTGCAGCAGCAGCAGCAACAGAAAACCAGTCATTACCTGTTTGGACAGGACACTTACATCATCTCAATTTGCTAAAAGTCTTACCTTTCGATAATGGTGCTAAGGCTTATTCAAATGAGGATCCATATTTTTTTTTTGCACAAATCAGTTCTTTTCAATCCTACAACAACAAAAAAAAATCCCAGAGGGATTAAAGCAAATATCTTGCATTAGTTCAATGAGGATAAATTCAAATGTGTAACTGACGATTACGTATGAAGCTAACAGCCCACTTTCACTGAGGCTTAAGAAAATCTCCCTGGTAATCCTATTCAAATAAAAATATCTCCTGTCTTGAATCATTTTGAACAAATACAATCCTAGTCACCAAGTTTGATGTGGAATTACTTCTAGAAGCAGATTTTCAGCTTGACCAGTGTTTAAACATAATCACTGGTTACTACTGCCACAACAATACTGTTCAGTACTGTTGTTGCTATGAAGTGAAGAAGTTATTTTCAGTGTCAGTGAGTTATTTAATAAGGAAGTCTGAGGAGGCAAAGGGAAGTGAGAAGCTCTTTAAAAGTAAACTTGACATGTGGAAACTCATTCAGAATGTGAAAGTGGACAGCAGGAAGGCCTGAACACGCTCCAGAAAAGATTGAAGATTTACAATGAAAAATTATTTATAAAAGCATCTCTTCAGCCTTAATTGGTTATTTTGTTTTATGATAATGTTAAAAAAATTATGTTATATGTTTGTATTCAGTTTTTGCACATAACTTTATACTCAGTCTGATGGCGTCATTTTAAAATATTAAATCAGATGTTCTCATCAGTATTTGAGGAGCCTTTTAACCAAATACATTTTCACAAACTGTTTATGTGACATTTGAGACTTCAAAGTACAGCTACTATATGTGGATATATAAATGAGAAATATGTGAACAGTATTCACATATTTATTATATGTGAATACTGTAAATATGGGGCTTTCATCATAACACTGGAAGCAGGATAAAGTAATTACATGATTAGAATTGGGGTCAGATGTTATAACTTATACTTCAATAACAAAAAAATCAAATCTAAATAAATACTTTCTCAAGTAATTGGATGCTTCTTTCTTTTTCCAAAAACTTTTCTTTGATATACACATTTTATGAGATGTACTAAAAGAAACAGATGATGATTTTGGTGAACTTCCTTTACTGGTCATAGCTCAGACATAGAAATATTAACTGAGATTAGTATTTTGTTCAAAGAAAAACAATTAATTGGGAGAACATACTGTAATTATGAAACTACTGAGTTGAAGGCTATGCAGCCCTTTTAACAGACTTTCAGAGAAGGCAGTTAAAGTTAGTAAATCACAGTAATTCATGTCTCTGCTTGCATCAAATGTGTGAAACCTCCCTCCAAGTTTAATATCGCCTCAAGCACAAGTTTTAAACACAAGACGAAAACAACCAACGTGCAATCTGTGTATGAAAACACACTGAGGGGTAATGGAGAAAATGATCCGTCCTGTTCCTCCAACCCCAGGAAACCTCCCTGTCAGCGGTTTGCACATGAACCCAGATCGAGCTGCAGCCTGTTCAGACGGAGGGAACGGTCCGATGTAAACACCGACTTCACAAACACGGCCCGCCTCTCCTCCTCACACACACACACAACACACACACACTCAGGCTTCAGAGACCAGCGTGGTTTACCTTATTATTAACACACAGGAGTGCCTGACAGATTTGTAGGTAAGAGTGCAGACATTGAAACACATCTGCTGAAATCACAGAAATGTCAACAGGAACAGTCTGTTATCTCCCAGTCTGATGAAATATTTATGGGCTGCTATGGCTCAAAAGAGCTAAAATGTTTTATGCCATTAAATGATGGTTCTAATCTTCAGAGAAAAGCTATGCTCTGACCTGAGAAGCAGCTTAGTCAGAACTGGTCTGGATTATGTTGGACGGAAAAAAATAAGTAAAAAAAACCAAAACATTTACTGGCTGAAAGAGGGAAGCAAATCCATATGACCTTGGAACTGTCAGAATCATAGCAAAAAGCTGGGTTAGAGTTGTGTTATTGTTCTCCTGAACTTCAGCCTCATGTAAATGAGAGTAAAGGCAAGAGCTGGCAGGTCTGGCTGCTCTGCAGGGCATCTGAAAGCACAGTGGGGGGAAGTTTGGAGCTGCAGGCACCATTCTAACTGTAGTTTATTTCAGCTGTAAAACACATGCAGTGCTTGATACCTGGAAGCACCAAAATCCGATCTAACAGGAATGTTTCGTAGATCAGAAAGAAAGCTTAAGAGAGTTTGTTGAAGTTCTGATGCAGTACTTTGCAAAAAAGGGTTTCATTCTGCATTTATTCACATGATTAACTACCAAGTATGTGAGGAATACAGCACATGCAACGGAACGTGGAAGGAAATTCATGCATTGTTTTCATCATATATTTGGTAAAAATCTGAAAAGTGTGGCATGCATTTGGGGCTCAAGAAAGACTTCTTACACTGGTGCACTCAAACTTTTTTTTTTTCAGGTGAGCAAACACAAAAGGAAGGTGCATTCAACATAACATAACATAACATAACATAAAGTTCTTTTATTGAAGCAGATTCAAGCCAGGCAGCTTAATAAAGTGCTTCACCTAGCTGAAATGTAAACTTCATGCCTTATTGCCTATTATGTCATAATTTCCCTATAAAATTATGAAATAGTAAAAAAAAAAAAATCTAAATCATAAGTGCAAATATTTTCACACTGCTGAACAGCTCATGAACATCTGAAGCTGAACAGTTCCCTATACTGAAGCCATTTTCCTTATGGAAAATTGTTTTGGACTTGAACTTGGCAAAGAAAAGTTCTTCTTTTGCTACATTGTAGGCAATGTGGAACATCAACAAGTTCCCAACATTAAACTTGATCATCATCATACTGTGTCGTCTGAGGATCCATTTCCTGCTGAAACACAGCGGGGAGAAGGGACACCTGTGGTGTCATGCTGTGGGATGCTTCTCTCCAGCAGAGTAAATACATGCAAAGTAAACCTGTCTGAAAACCTTCAGAAGACCAGAGGCCGGCGTGGTTAAAGCTGGACCATTGCTGATGCCTCTTCCTGCCTGAACTTGCAGCAAGGCACAAGAATCTAATTCTGACCGCTGTTAATTACCTCCACATTCCACCATATCAGCTGTTTGATCTCCTTCTGCCTGGCACAGAGCTGAAAACCTCACTCACATTTTCATCATGGCTCGTCTTCTATGCAAGTGTGAGAGAATGCGCAGCTTTAAACTTCAATGCTGGAGATAAGAGGGGCATGTGATTACAGCATTCTCATCACTGCCAACTATTTGGAAGGTTTATAAAATAAAAAAAGAGAGAAAAAAGTGGGGGAGAGCTGAGTGAACTAAGATGTTCCACATGGTGTTAGGAGATGACCTAAGTGTGCACTGTTTGTGAATCAAAGGCAGCAGGTTGGCATGAGATCAAGAGCTTCAGGCCTTCTCTCAGTCTGCTTTCATTCCACCTCTGGCTGCAGATGATGGATGGATTGGGTTTCGAGCAGCTGTAAACCTCGCCGCTCGACGTCTACCCTTTCCTGTTTCTAATCACCGTTTCGTTTGACTCTAAATCTGAAGCAGATCAGTTTTTTTTTTTCATTTTCAAATACAGCAAAGCTCTGTTGGCTGTTGTGTACGTTTGGTGGAGGGGTGAAGTCTTTTTTCATGCCGCTTGGTCTCTGCCTACAGGAACAAAGAGTCTCCAAGCCACAGCAACAGCAGCCGTCACTGATCCTGGAGCAGCAACATGGACACATGTGACATAGAAATCCTGGCTAGACTAAACCTACAGCTCTTTTCACAAAGATAACAGGTACTACCTGTAAGGTGGCTTTGTTAACTCGGGCTTTCAGCTGCAGGATCTGGATGTTCTCACATGGGAAAGCGGTTTTCACACACATTGTCTCAGTTTTATCTCCAAACGGAAGCTTAGCTCCCAGTCTGCATGTCACTACAAGTTGTGCACATCTAGAGGCAATTTAGTTGATTGTTTGTAAATCGGCTCAAGCTCGGTCAGAATGGATGGAAAGAACTGCAACAAGTTCCAAACTGGGTTTAAGTCTGGACTTTGACTGAATCCGCTGATTTATTTTCAGACACTGAATTGAAGAGAACTCTGGGATGCTGTTTTATAACCTACCCCTGTTGTAAACATCCTTCACACAACAGCTGCACTTTTACTCATATGGAAGTACACACAGCTGGACAGTAGTGCGCCAACTTCTGAATCCAAATGGTTTTACTGTGGGGTATCAGAGTAAAATGGGGGTGGATACATATCCATGCCAAATAAGGGTGCAACGATTGTAGTTTTTTGGCTGCAAAAGCCTGAGCTGCTCATGCTGATTTTTTTTGTCTCAATAGTTGCTAAATGTAGCAACAGTTGCTAAGTTGACTACAGTGGGGTGATATTGTTAACCGCTGATGTGACCTGGCAGTTAAGTCTCTCTCATGGCAGAGCAAAAAGGAACACTGGCCCATCTCCTAAAATTAAGGATTTATTGGTGCAAACCTTCCAGATTTTTATCTGCAAGATCTTTTGTTTTGTGTCCCATTTTTTATCCATTTCACATCAAATCCCAATAAAAAAAACTGAGGTTTGTGGTGGCAGTGTGACAAAGTTTTTTCTTGCTAAATTTAAGTTATTCCTCTCTATTGTTGCTACGAAAATTACACGTACTTTCCTGCTAATATTGACTCTGAATCTGCTGGTTAATGAATCTGTTGTATGATTATGCATTTTAATTACACCTGTTTACAGTGTATTCTGGTTTCCTGGGATGACAGGAAACTTTACTAAGATGGCGCCATAAAAATAAACTGAGGGAAAATGTAAACTGAATGTTGCTTTGCAGGAGAGTGTCTTACAGGAAGTTGCCTGCAACTGCTGTGACAATAAGCAGCGCAACTGTTTGAGACTTTGCTGGAAGAATTATAGCAACAAAGACTCAGCCAAGCACTAGAACTGGGAAATGAGCAGTCACAAGAAAATCATAAACAACATGAATATGGAGTAAATTGTTTAGCTTTCTTCACTTTATAGTTCTCACTATCACCCCCCGCACTGCTAGAAGCAAGCTTAAAAAAAACAACAAAAAACAAAGCAGTATATACTCACCAAAGTGAAATCCCACTGTGCTCCAGTAGTGAGAAAGGTGAAAGAGCCCCCCCTCCGCAGTGACCTACATGATCATGAAAACAATTACAAGGGAGGATCAGGATAAAAAGACCATTCATCTACATGACAAGTTTGTTTTTTTTCTTGAACATTTGAGGGAAGATTGCTTCAAACAACCCTTGATTGTCCCATGACCCGGCTTAGGAGTGAGTAAATCTGACTTCAAAGCATTCACAAAGGAGATATGAAAGAATTGTTGCTCAGGATGGTGTCATGAGGAAACTTTTCCCTCCCCGTACCTACCACAGCCTCAGCATGATGCAGCTGCAGCCCAGACCAACACAGACAGATAAGGATCCACCCGGCCAGGGAAACGCTGCATAATCCCAGTGGGCCTCCTCACTGACCTCCAGGCTGACTCTGGACCATTCACTTTACTATTTGAAGGAGGAGGAGTCATTAGTCATCCCTCTCTCACTCCCTCCCCCCTCCCAAAAAAAACAACTTATCTTTTTTTGGCCTTGTCCCCAACAAGGTTATTAATGTTAACTATAAAACTAAAACATACTGAAATTCCACATGTGATCATTTTCATGTTTAGGAATCCATGTACAGTACAGACCAAAAGTTTGGACACACCTTCTAATTCAATGGGTTTTCTTTATTTTCATGACTATTTATAAAGCAAGAAATCCCACTTATTAACCTGACAGGGCACACCTATGAAGTGAAAACCATTTCAGGTGACTACCTCTTGAAGCTCATCAAGAAAATGCAGAGTGTGTGCAAAGCAGTAATCACAGCAAAAGGTTGCTACTTTGAAGAAACTAGAATATAAGGGGTATTTTCAGTTGTTTTACACTTTTTTGTTTAGTGCATATTTCCACATGTGTTATTCATAGTTTTGATGCCTTCAGTGTGAATCTACAATGTCAATAGTCATGAAAATAAAGGAAACTCATTGAATTAAAAGGTGTGTCCAAACCTTTGGTCTGTACTGTATTTATTATCCTTTTGAACTGATGTGAAATAGATTTTTTTTATTATTATTTTACACAGGAAGTTTATGGCAACTCCATGTTCCTCCTGTCAGAACTTACACTAGTCCACAAAATGACGACAGCAAAAGTTTGGATGCAACGACAGTCAGTTTTTGTTCAACAATAATTGAAAACATTTTTTGGAAATTCATTACTCAATCGATGGAAACATAATCACAATGCAATACTTTGACCTTTTTGAAATATGCACCTAAAGATTAAGCAAAGTAAAAAAAAAAAAAAAAACCCACTTAAACTACTATTCTAACTAATAAAAACTAAGCTAAGACTAAACAACATTTAACTAATAGTAACTGATAAAAACGGGCAAACCCAGTTTAAAAATGAATTAAATCTGACTGAATTAGATAAAACGTCACAATAAAAACAACATTAAACTAAAATGAAAAACCCAAAACTATTACAACCCTGGTCTCCAACCACAGAGGGTGGATCCCTGCTTTCCTTCAGCTCACTAGTGTGTTAAAGAATCACAGTGATGTTTGGGTGAATAAGGTCACAGAGGGAACAATTACACAACCCATTATGCTCAGCGAACTAATGCAATCACAGAGAACATCAAAGCAGCAAAAAGGATTAGTCTGATACCAACAATTAACTGTAACTCTGTTGAAGCATTTTTTTTCACATGCTTGTATGAGAAATTGGCCCCAAAACATGGCAAAGTGAAGCATGGAAATTATGAAAGAACTAAATAAATGGGTTACAACTTCAATGCAGACGGGGGATGAAAACCCAACGCAGATTATCAGACACAATGACAACAGGGTGAATCAAAACCACTGCTGATGCTCATCCTGTATAAATAAAGTCTGCAGTGTCTGAACATTTAATGATACTGAAGATGAATCTCTTTTGGGGGGTCTGAAAAAGGCATCCGGGGAATGTCGAGCTGCTCCGAAACACTTGTTCAGTGTGAGTGTCCTGCGAGCACTGAGTCATTCCAGTCATACTACACACACATACACACACACACACCACAACTGTCGTCCCAAAGCGAGAGCTGCAGGCAGCTCTAGACCTTCCTCCAGCTCTTCACAACTCCCACCCTGAGTCATGCCCTGAGAAGTCACGCAGAGCTTTAACAAAGATGATCAACATGGAGCTTGTCATATTAGAGTAGCACACTGCTCACTGTATGGTGACATAGTAGACCATAAGGGAATTAAAGAAGTTTACCTGAAAAATATAAATAGGGTTGTATGCAGAGATGCTTTTTCTGTGTGGTGTTGAGAGACTTTTTATAGTTCTTGTTAGCATTTTCAGAAACTGGGTAGAAATTAAAACGTTTGAATTTCCTGTGAAAATCCAGGTTGAATGCAGAAAGCTGTTTAACTAAAGTGAGTTAAAGCAGAACTGCTTGTTGAAGAGTCCAATGTAACAGAAATAAAAGGCAAAAAATGTAATGAAGAAATACAGTAACAAAATACTGAACAACAGAAGCTAACAGTAAAGCAGAAACCTTCAAGCAGTAGCAGCTTGAAGTGTGTTTTATGCTTGATCCATGTACATTCCACAGGGCAAATAGACGTGTGGAATCAGGCCGACAACTTTTGCAGCACTTGTACTCTGAGCGGCTCATCCCCCCTCAGCGGCTGATTTCTACCAGGCTGGGGACGAGCCTGGTAGCCTGGCTTCATCCAGAGGGTCTGGAAGCCTCGGCTGTTGAGAGACAATTGCTTCCTGGAGACGTGGATTCTGTTTAAGTTTGAAATGATTGGATTTGATTTTACTTACTCACACTAATGTTACTGGAAACTGTGTGCGCTGTAAACAACCTTGTGGGGATTAGGGTCACAACATTTTGTCAGCAATTAAATGTTTTAAACATTACTCTTGCTCCGAATGCTTCTCCGACTTTACTGCTAAATATTAGGAAGCGTAGCCAACACGGACTGAACGGCTTCGTTCACTTCTTCTGCTGCCATTGTCAAACAACAATCCTATTTAGGCAGACTGCAATTCTAAACCAGTGCAGGAAATCTCAATGGGAGAAATCTATAATGAAGCCAGATGAGAACTGAATGGAATTGCATAACAATCACCAGGCAAACATGCCTGTACTCTGCTAGACTTTAGGGGGCAGCGTAGGGCGCCTATGGAACGTGTACATCAGTATGCAACGTGTCTAGAAGTAAAAACCACAGTTAGTGGTAGCAACAGTAACTTGCCATCATCAACGTACGTGAATGGGTGAATGGCTGACTTTAGCATGAAGCGCTAGTCCATAGAACTATTTATCATTGCAGAACAAGTGTGACATAGCACATGTCATGTCCCACACACCAAGGCATTTACATAAGTGTTGTTTTTTGGAAAATCAATAGGACTTGATCACATTAAAGACAAATTGACAACAAACATAAAGTAAATAATCAAATGAAAAACAATGAGGGAGTGGTTATGTTTAGTAGATAGGTTCCATGAGTCCTGGGACCACCCACATTAAATGTATGGTGGAGAAGCAGCAGTTGCTGTTCAGGACCAGAACACACTGCAGGAAACAGGAGAATGAGAAGCTTTGTGGGTGTCCTGAAAGGAAGTTAGTGTGCTATTTCTTTCTAAGGAGAAATTCTGTTATGTTTTTATGGCTGTCTCTCTTTTATGATCGTTCTTTGTTTTGCCACCTGACCTGAAAAAAACTACCATCTTCTGGCAAGTCTGGTTTCAACCCATAGCATATCTCTGAACACGCCCACACACACATCCTTTTCTTTACTTAACACTTTTGGTCTTTAGCCATTATTTCAGTCAGTGTTCATCCTGGGTCTTGTCTTACTGAACTACAGTATCTAAAGATGGCAATATTTTTCACGCAAACTGGTTTGTCTGCTGTCCTCAAAATAAAACAGTTTGAGGTCAGATCAACACCTGTAGTAATCTTTGATCCCTAACTTATATTACCCATTTTCGTAAAACTCCAAAACCACCTCAAAGCAAGCAAATTTTGCAAAATTTACAAAGTTATTTTGAATTTTGCGGTTTCCACCAACCTTTTCTAATGTGATACTTTAAATTGCAAATGAAAAAGAAACACAATTCAAACACAGTTTATGCCTCCTCTGCATAAGACATGGAAAATATACAAAAGAAATCACCAAGGTGCTCTTTTCACCACTCAACAATATCCTCAAAATTCCCCCCCCAGATTATTCACCACTGAAGTCTCTCAGGAGAACAAAAGAACATGACAACCTTTCTAGAACACAAAAGAGAAACTTCAAGAAGGCAGGATAATCTAAACCATTGGTTTAAGCACAAGTATAGACACCAGTCAGGACCTACCCTACTGCAACCCAAAGCCACAGAGGCCACCTTTGTGACTCTGACTCAAGGTATAAATATGACACAGTGGCTCATTCCTTTCAGCCACTAGCTACCAACCTGGAATGAGATCCATGTTAATGTGGCCTTCATGCAAAGTGAGCAGGATAGTAAGGAAGGTAAAATGTAACTATCGGAGAACTGCATCAATACTTGAGATCTTGCAGTCAACAAGTCTCCACAACAACCAGTACTGATGAGAGGTTTGCCAACGATGCCAGGAAATGAACAAACAAAAAAACTTTTCCTGTTCTGCCATCAGTAGCATAATCATTTAGAGTTCACTAAACTCTGCTGGGAGTTTAATTAGAACTGTGTGCTTAGGTCAGATAAGGCAGCGTAACATCTAAGCAGCAAACACTCCTGTGTGTGTTGGTGTAAATTAAAGGATGAACATATAGAAAAGGACCTCAGTCACCGTTAGGAAGGATGGATGATCTGTGACTCTGTGCGCCTGGTTCTCTTCTGGTTACCTTGTTGGGGTTCATGACATCACAAAGTCTTTGACATACCACCAGATTTTGAATAAAAGCCTGATCATAAACTAAAAACTGTTATTGCTGTTACTAAACATGGTAATGATGTGAAGCATATGAGTGAATGAACAAAGACATTTCTTCCAGAGTTAAAATTCTATGGGAAATCTGTGGGGTGACATAAAGAGAGACCCAAGATTCTGGATAAACTAAGGAAAATGTGCAAGAAGAAAAAGTCTGAGATCTCTTTGTTTTTGTTATCTTATTATCTAAGAGAGTTCTGATTCCATCACTCTGTTACCTTTAGCACTTAGGGCGATGCCATTAGAGTCCAGTGAGAGCATCTGCTTTTGTGAAACTATCCAAATATTATTTTAGCATGTACAATGCATTTCATTGGAATATGTTAGCCATAGTTCTCTTGCAGATGGAAACAAGCTCTCCTCCAGGATATTTTGATGAACCCTGAGATCCTTGTCTGTTTCTTTAGCTGATTGAAATGTTTGAAAGAATAAATGTTTGATAGAATAAAACACAAATTTTATTCTATCAGGATCTTAATGGATGATGCTCAGTGTTGAAGTCAGAATCAATTCAAACCAAAATCTACACAAAATGTACAGTATATAAACCAATTAACACTATTACTCCTATTAAAACTCCCTTTAGTACACATAAATGCTGAGAGTATCAAGTGTTCCATATACCGGATGCCTCTCCTGAGCTTTTATCTGATCTCTGTGTTGTGGTGAAACTGAAAACTCTACCTAGTGACGTCTATATCTGTTTCTCATAACTGCCTTATTCCTCTTAGGAATAATGAAATGAGATACAGCATTAAAAAGCAAGTTGCTGGTGAGAAAATATCAGAAGCCTGTAAGTTCAATCTTATTATGCATGTCAAAATGTGTACATCTTCCAATGAAAGTTTAATTGGGAGAAACCAGATCCCTGCTTGGTGTATTAAACTCCCTACTGATAGATTAGAAACAACTGTGAACCTTAAACACAGGATCTAAGATGTAATCTAAGGTTGTGTGTGTGTTTTTTTCAAGTCATGAGGTCATAAACAGACTCCACAGTGAATGAGTCACTAAACTTACCTAACATCACGTTTCCTATACAAGGAGCACTTGACGCTTGTGTTTACCTTCTTTAGTTACTGATATGACTGTGATTTTGACTGTCACCACCCTGAGGGACAAAGGTCCTTTCTTCACCTTTACGGTTCAGGGAAGCGTGGCTCATGAGTCAGTGGCTTAGGCAGGATCTCTGCTGGGCCCTACCCTTGTTTGTTAAAGCCTGCTAACAGGGAAACTAATCTGACCTGGGGTTTACCTCACTGCCATCCTCTCCTCTGCCTTAATAGTGGCAGACTGTTCTGTCCAGTAAACATGGAAGCACAAACATTAGAAGACTGACAGCTTCTGGAAGCCTGTATATGAGTATCAATGCCAATTTATCGAAACATGATCTCACAGTGCTGAGTTCACAAGCCTCCGTTCATGTTGTTTTAATCTTTTTCCAGCATTTCTTTGATAATCTTTACGATTATTGGTTGTTACCTTTCTATTGTTTGTAGAGTGAGTTGAACATCGGATAGGATTAGCTTATTTGCTAACTTCTATTGCAAAGAGTTCAAACTTTGTGACTATAGGGCAGTAAAATCTGCTGTTGTTATGCAGTGATTTTTTTTAAATTCTGTTCACTACTTCCAAACTCAGAGCTCCCACCATTTTCACTCTATCCACCTCATTCCTGACAGTGCTGCTGAAGGATTGATTATGTTAGTTCAGGGGTGTCAAACTCAAATACACAGTGGGACAAAATTTTAAATTGAACAAGGCTGCGGGCCAAGGTTGAACATTTTATAAATAAATATTGAACAAGCAAGGCTTATATAACTTAAAAGTGCAGGCGTGCATAATTGAGTTGCTAAAAATAATAATAAAACATATAAATGGCATATTAAAATTTAAATAAAAATTGAATGCCTCCTTTCTGAGGTAAATGTCAAAATTTGCTTCGTACACAGGCTAATAAATTTGAAAATAAAATAACAAAACAACTATGAATAAATCATTAAATAAACTATGAATAAACCATTCAGGCCTTGGAGTAACAAGAAAAGGTGCATAGAAAACTTATTTATTGCTCATTTTGCGACACACTGATCTACTCTGATGCAGCCAAGTCAGATATCTGGCATCTTTTCTTGGATGCCAGTTCATCAATGTCGGGGCTCAGAGTTTGAGCTGAGGAAACCTTCATTATCGAACAAAGATGTTCATAAGATAAGATAAGATTTATTGTCATTGTCATCAAAGATGTTCATCAGTCAGGCGTCTCCTGTGAGACGTTTTCGTCATCTTCACTGAGGAGAAAAGTTGCTCACATACATATGTAAACAGATATTCTGTCTCCCACCTGTCCAGAAAAGTTCTATTTTCTGCCTTTCTTTTTGCCATTTTTTGGTAGGGTAACACAGTGACAGCTGTAGTTTGAGGTCACAGTGTGGTTTGGGGGAGAGGGACGGGGATGCGGGGTGCGCCGGGGCTTTCAACCGAAGGAGTGCGCAAGAAGACGGATCACCACCTTCCTAATACATCCATGTCTGCTACCATAAGTGCTACTGACACAGAGGAGGAGGCGTGTCTGCCTCTGTCCTGATTGACGCCAAAAAAACAGCAGAGCATTATGGGATTTGTAGTATAAGTGGTGAATGCGGCGTCACAGCGTAGCCACTGTATAATACCGGAGGGGCCGGCTCTAATATTAATTTGAAATTGCCTCGCGGGCCAAATATAATTACACTGCGGGCCAAATTTGGCCCGCGGGCCAGAGTTTGACACCTATGTGTTAGTTACTTCCATATGACGAAAGCTGATTGTTTTGGTAGGTATTCGAGTAACTGGTTAGCAGTTTAGCTTTGTTTCTTATTTTTTATCATCTTTAATCAGATGAAGCTGAAACTGTGGTTTCAGCTGGTGAAAGTTACACATTTATTATTTCTATAGGTAGGTTAGGGTAGGTTTCTCTATCAGTTTTTTCCAACAAGTGAAGAATCAAACTGAAACTCAAGGTGTTTTCCCATCAGATAGTGAAAATGTTCAGTTGGAACATTTGTTGCATTTTCAGCTGCTGTGGTTCTCTTTCATACTGCATTGTGTCAAATGAACCAAACCCTTTCAGAAACCTGTTCACCTCTTCGAATGCGGTGGTGCTGCATCAAAAATCACTTTAGGAAATGACATTAAAACCTCATAAGACACTTTACACAACTTCCTTCATGAGCTCAGGTAGGATGAAAATGTAAGCAAAGATGGAGTGGTGTCAGATTTTAGTGGTTGTAGGATTTCTCAAAAGACCACAAGCCATTTTCCTCACTAGGACTACACACATGCATTTGTTTTGGATGCATTTACCCAGAATGTCTTGTGCTATAGTTCGCTTTTGGAGCAGTCTCTGGTCTACTTGGTGTTCACATTTGGACCGCATCAGAGTTCCCTCCAACCCAACAGACCAAGTTTTGCAGGCACACCAGAGTTTGCTCTTTTGGTCAGCATCAGAGTTCTACTACACATTCACACCTCCCCAAACAAACCGGACTTTCTAGACAAACTAGAGTTGAGTTAAAGCAAACTAAATATGGCTGGTACTAAGGCACTCTAAAGTTGAACGTAAGATGAAAATCTTTACATCAGCAGTGCTTGGGCTTTGATCCCATTCTCAGTAATTACCAGTCAGTTACCAGTTAAGAATAGTCAATGCAAAACTAATGTCTTACCACTCATTTAAAAGCATGGGAAACACCAGATTCAAACTATGAATCATTAAATATGCTGGCACATGAATCAGTGTTAACTTTTTTTAAAATCATCTTTGGAAAATGGGGATACTGGTAATCTACATTCTACTTGGTTTTCCCAAAGTTTTTTTACCCACATTTTCTCTGCAAGAGTTTGTTCGTTTTCATGTAAATAAGCTGAAACAGAAGCTGCACCATGCATATTTAATGCACTATTTTCAATTGAACAAAATTCAGATAAAGGCTAGATGGACAAATGTTTTTAGGTAAAGATAGGAAAAAGCTTACAGCAACATTCATTTTCTGTTGGCTTCAACACACAATGAAGGGAAGTACTAACTCTGTAGATCATGCAGACATTTTTTTTGTTACAATCCTTTGAGAAAAAAATAGAACCAGTCAAACTGATATTCAACAGGTCAAAGTCTAAAGAAAACAGAAAATCAGTATCACCAAGTCACAAGTCTGATTGGTGCATTGATTAGAAATCTGCATCTTAGCATAATTATATCATCTGTAAATGTGAAGCTGTTAAAGGGTCCAGCAGAAATCTCATCACTCTAAGGAACAGACTGAAATCCTTGGCTGTTAGCGCTGGCTACGTTAAAAAAAAAAAAAAAAAAAAAAAAGCAGAATGGAGTCATCCTCATTGTGTGCATAGTGAGTCGATTTTAGAACATAATTACCCAAATTAATTAACAAAAACATCATCAGAAAATTACCAAAATATGTAGACAAATGGTCATGTCTACACGTGAAACCATATTCTCTATTTCCATGTGCCTAGGTCAAGTATTATTTTTTTAAAATAAAAATTAAATGCCATTTCATACCATTATAACTGAAATTGATAAATTCTTATTTTTTTTAAATAATCCACAAATCATTAAGAAATTGCCAAAATACTCTCATGTCTACACATAAACACATGCAGGACATTGCAGCTAAATGTACTCCAGCTAAATAAAAATCATTCAAGAATGTCAGGAGTGTCCAGCATACGAGGAGTTTTTACAGAATTATGTTGCCACTTTAAAATCAGCCCCAATTAGACCAATAAGAAAAGAGAAATATCCATGTGTGGAGCTACACTGCCCTGAATAAAGGATGAAATCAAATGCAAGTTCTTCAAACAATTCAAATGTGGCAATGATCTGTGGATTTTTCAGGATGATGGAGGACTCCATCACAAGGATGATGTGAGAATAGTCTCACTACAGACCTGTAGGAAGGGGAGTCAAAAACTGTACACATACAAGACAGATATTTTACCTGTTTCTTATGAAAGACACATCTGTGATAGAACAACATTCTTTTTGTTGGTTTCTATATATGGGCTCAGATTTGTTAAGCACTGTAAGGTATTAATAACTCCGGAATATCTTCCTTATGTACTTTTTACATCCTCTACATTTCATGGCAGGACTTTAACCAGTTTTTTCCTACATAAGACTAACACTGAAAAGACCTAAATAAAAAAAACAATGACCTGCTCTGTGCCAAATAACTCAATAATCCCATTAATATTACAAATAGAAAAATATAAGAAACTAAAAGACAAACTGCACATACACGTACTATTTTTGCATCCCAGTGGTCTCCTGCTGCCATCTTGTGGCATTGAGACGCCACTGCACTTAGTCCAGCCAGAATTGGTCCTTTTAATCGAGTACAGCCATTGCAATTCTGCTGGTCTGCATATAATCGCCATGTCGCTCTCATGTCTCATGAGAGCGACATGGCGACTCAGTATTACTAACTGTGTTAATAATAGTGGGGTTCTAACCTGGTTCGGTCCACAAACCAAGTTTAAGCGACTCACCGTCTTAGCGTCTTGTTGTCGGACTCTGCCTCACCCGCGGAACATTTCACCTTAATGTCGGCTGCTTGTTCCTTCCCTTTCTCTTTCTCTGACGGCGACATGGCGCTTTCCACTTCACCGTAATGAGCATCCCAATTTTAACTGTCTTGTTTAAATATCTTAATAATACAATGACTACAACATGAGAAGCTCGTCAGTAGTATTTTGAACATGGCGGAAGACCAAAAATTAACCAATGAGAGACAAGAACCTTCACTGGAAGGGCGTGGCCAAACAGCTTTAACCTGATTAATAACAGGTCAGACATAAGTGAAGAATACTTGCATTATTTTAGGATGGTAACGATATGGAAAACAGATTTACAAAAAATAATAAAAGTGTATCTTAGACATATGTAATAGGAAATTGAACACCAGAGAGAGAGTGAGAGAAAAAGATGGAGAGAGGGCGAGAGAGAAAGTGAGAGAGGGGGGAATTATATAAAAAAGAAGAAAGCAAAAAAGATTATGGAATAAGAAAAGATATCGGGTGTAACGTAAGTAATGTTATAAGGGTTATGTAATGTGAAAATAGAGAACAGCTTCATTATTCATATAGGCTACCACTCACATTCCAGCTCAATAGGTGGCAGCACTACTCCAATGCTGGCTGCCAGCCGCCATTACAACAAAAGAAGAAGAAGCAAACGAGAAACATAAACAAGAAACAGAGGAAGACATGCCACATTCTACAAAGAAGGTTCGCCGGTCTGAAACTATTATGAAGTCAGATTACTACCAAAGACTGAACCGTGTTGCCAGGCGACGCTATGATGATAAAATCTCCGCTGTGGGTGAAGATCCGTATCTAATCCCCCCAACACAGCAAAAACCCGCCAGAGAGTGTCGCATCGAGGAGCTGCCAGGCCTGTGTTACCCTGATATATTCATGTTTCTCATCGAAGTACCAGGTACGTTGGCTCCTATAGTGGACTGTATAATCGGCAGATAGTCTGTAAACTGTTAGTGTTGCATGCAGGGTACAGCGCAGGCGCACTGAAGGCATACAAGAGCCTGGACGCTTATCGGTTCTTCCTCCGTGGCTGGGTCAGATCTCTGATGCTGTGCACCAGGAAAGACAAGTTCATCATAACCAGCAAGGTGAGACAGACTGGAAAACCTGCTGGGAATCAAAGCCAAGCACAGAATAACTGTAAAGCGAAAGGAAACTCTGAAATGTCAGAAAACTAATAATAAATCATTGTGCTTTTATTTCGTTTGTGTACCTTTCACTGAAAACTAGAAGTGACGCTCTGTAGAAGTGTATTTACCCAATCAGTCGCCATGGCAGGAACTGCTAGCAACACTCACTTTGCAGTTGTTAGTCCATTCTTCTTTGCAAACCGATTCCACTGGATTGAGAGCGATTTTCAAGTCAAGCCACAGATTCTGGGTTGGATTTAGGTCTGGACTTTAACTAGGCCATTCAAACCATGAATATGCTTTGATGTGGGGTTGTTGTCCTGCTGAAAGATGAAGCTCTACTCATCTCTGATCAGCTTCCCAGTCCCTGCTGAAGAAAAACATTCCCACAGCATGATGCTGCCACCTCCATGTTGAAAATACATTTGGCCGTTTAAGTGGTCTTTAAAGAACTGGTAGAATTTCTTGTTTGGCTTCTACCTAGGTAGATGGTGGCACTTTTGGTAGCATTGTTATCTTGCAGCAGAAGGTCTTGGGTTTGAATCCCTGCCTGGGGTCTTTCTGTGTTTGTCTGTTCTCTCTGTGCGTGTGTGCGTCCTCTCTTGGTACTGCAGTTTCCTCCAGTCCACAAACATGTCTATTAGCAGCTTTATTTATTCCAAAACCAGTTTGGTTGTGTGTTTGGGATCAATGTCCTGTTGGACCACTCAGTGGTGTCCAAGTGTTGCCTGTTGGTTCCTAGTTAAGTTGAAGAATTTATGTGGTCATTTTCCTCCATCTACTCTTACCAGTATAAAATGTCACATTTAAAGCCTATTTGCTCTTTTGTTTTCCTGTCAGGTGATCCAGTTTGAAGGCCTCACTGAGAATCCTCACCCTGTGTGGACCATCATTGAGCCCAGTGGCCTCGTCGTTTCTGGTCATTGCACATGTATGACGAGTGCAGATGTGGTCTGTTCACATGTTGCCGCCACCCTGTTTGCACTTGATGCATGTAAGTTGCTGTTTTCCCAGCAGTGCTTGTTATATATATATATGGATCTGAATATTTACATACAGTGTTCTGATCTTTTTTTTTTTTTAAGGTGTGCGCATACAGCAGGAGAAGTCATCCCCTGCCCTTCCAAACTCTCCGCGTAACCGGCGGAGTGTCGAACCTGTGCATGACGTCAACTTTTCATACCCAAATAAGAGGAGAAAGGTGCATTTCTGTTTCCTTTAAAGAATCGGAAAAATGACTTGTGATGTGGTGCGACATACGAACATGGTGTGTGTCATTTCAGACCATCAATGAGAATTCAAGACAGTCTACACCTGTAGTTCCACCTGCCACAGCGGAGGAAATAAAGCAGTTTTATGACAGCCTCGCCAGTTCAGGTCATTTACTTTGAACGCATAATAAATTTGGACACATATTTCTGTTTTTACAGTCATGGCCAAAAGTGTTAGGAATGAGAAATGTCAAGGATAAGTGGCTACAGACAATGGCTTATGAAGGGACTTTTAATGTGTTCATTTTTTCACATACAAGAGTCCCGAGCTGGAACCTTTGTGTTTGCATGTTTCTGGTACACCCCTAAATCTGACGCACAAAGATCATCTGCCATCAGCAGCGATGGATGGTGGGGTTAACTTCTGCTACAATAAAGCAATATGATGGGACGTTGGCAAAGACTATTGTTGTGTTAAAGTTGTGCTAAAAGCGGTTGGTCGTTTTTGAAGCTATTCAAGCCTAAAGTAGCATCTTAATGGTAAACATGCAGCAGATAGTGGAAAACTGACTATAAATTACATTTTATAGTGACTGTATGAATGTAATTTGGTTTTGGGATCTGATTTACATTATCTTGTTCAGCATTTCTTAAAACTTGCATACTTTCACAGTCATGAGTATCTTTTTGACTGTAAGAAATGGCATGCTATTGTATTGATGTTATAAAGTTTTACAGAAATTTCTTTTTTGCCCTTGGAGTTGATCATTTTTCACAACAAAACCTTTTGGCCAGGACTGTAGTTCTTTACTCTTAGAGACAAAAGGAATGTTTTTCTGCTGGAGGTAGACACCAGCACATGTTCATGGATAAAAAACTGACGATCATTTCTGTCTTTGTTTTGTTGCAGGTGCTAAGAGTGTAGTGCTGTCTGTGCTGCCAGGCTACAGCGAGGAGTTCAATAGTTCCTCCTGACCTGACTTTTTAGTATTTTTTATATGGATGTATAAATGTATATAAGAAAACTAAACCACAATAAATGTATAGAATTTAACATGAGGCTCCTTTTCTATATACATTACCATTATGTAGATTCAGTTCAGTTTAAAAAAATATCTTGTCCCAAAAACACATTAAAAGTTGTAACTCATCCAACTGTCTTCAACGAGTCATAGTGGATGGTGGTGATGAGGGCAGGAAGGATTTCCTGCAGCAGCCAGTCTCGCAACTATAGCTTCAACAAGTAAGAGGCCTCTGACTGAAGACAGCTGAATGATGGTCTTGTGCTTTATTGCAGTGGTCTGAGGTTTGATTATCAACCTGGAGAGCTTTGATGCATGTCAAAACGATTTTCATTTGAACTGGCACTATGTACATCTTAGTATTTTGTAGCCGTTTATCAGCTAGCGGCTGATACTAGATGTATGTTGATATTTCAATGATTACGTTTTCTTTAGATTTTATTTTAATTGCTTTATAACATGTGCTCTACATTCTGGTCCTCAGGGACAACTGCCTGCATGTTGTAGGCATTTCCCTTCTTATGGGATCCTGCAGCACAGAGCAGGTCATGCAGTCATTTGAATCATTATGGAGCAAAAACAGCTAAAACATGCAAGGCAGAGGAGGAAGTGTTTTAATTCTCTTGTTTTCTTCACACTGCCTACTTCAGTTACTTTAGGTGAACAAACAATGAATGGGAATGAGCATCGCAGTTCATGTAATAAAAGCATGGCTATAAAAAGTCAACATTATAGGAAAAAAAAGCATAAACAGCATAGATTTTGCAATACTTTCAGCCTTAATTTTTAATAAGTTTTATGAGTAATATTTGTGATTTATTTCAAACACACACACAGACACACTGACCCATTGCAGGCCAAACTTCATTCTGAATGTACAATATTAGAAATACATTGAAAGTTGCAAATAAACAGTTAATTTCATTTTTAAGTAAGGAAAATTAACATTTTATTGCAATAACACTCAATTAGTGAATGCTTGGTCATTTGTACAGAATGCATCTGTAGTTAACAACAATGAAGTGTAGAGCGGATCTGGTGAGTAGTTTTGGATCAAACACTTAATAATTGGATAGTAAAAATTGCTTAATATGGGCTTTTTAACCAGGTAAAGCTAAAATTATCCCATTTCAAGATAAAACAGATTTACATTTTTATCCTAAATGTAAATGTACGTTGTTTTTTTTGTTGCTGTTTTTTCCCTTTTTACTGCTTTTACTGTTCTTTCAGCAAATGGCATATTTGAGAGGTATTTTTACGCCACTTAGTGATTAATTGTTAACTAAATTCGTTGACAATTATTTTAGTAATAGATGGACCTGATGAATCATTTCAGTCCTAGTCCAGGATGCTTCATTATTAATGAATGTGTTTGAACTGCATTCACTGATAGGCGGTTCATTGTTTTCTTACAATGTTAGGATTTTGTGAAGCAACTCTTTCTGGGTCAGTTTGATATTACATTCAAAGTTCTTCCACTCTCTTAATCCTGACTGGAGCCAACAATGCATTAAAATGTGAATAAAATTAATTTAATATATTCTGGTCTCCAATTGCTCAATCTTGGTAACTGGAACTCCAGAACAGTTCCACTGTCCCCCAGTCGGTTTTAATTTTTGAAACAGCCGTCACCGTCAGAATTTCATTATCATATACAAACAGGCACAATGACATTTGGATTTTAGGGACAATCTGTATTTTTATGAATTCTGGCACCCCTGGTGGCAAATATTGTGAACTGCAGCCACATTAAAAGAAAAAAAGGGGTCAAAACACAAATCCATGCAACAGTGCTTCTCTCCAGTCGTCTCCAGATGAGTTGCTAAGCCTCAGATGTAGTGATCCACAGTGTCATAACCGATTTCAAATGGTGCTAGAAGGCTGCAGATGGCTCTAAGCACCAGAAGAAATCAGTTATCTTTTAGTGGCGACTTAGAGGGAGAGGCCAGCGCTGGGCTGCCTGCCTGCTGCCAGAGCGATCCTTCTGTCCCCAAGAACACTGATTTCATATGGTGCTAGACAACAGGAACAAACATCTAAACCACCACGTGAAACCAGCTTCTTAGAGAAGGCCTTCTGTGAGCTCAGCTACAGCCAGGAGATCAACTCTACCCACCAACCTGATCCAGGGAGCACAGCAGAGCTCATGGAGTTTCCCCTTAAGCATTGTGTGAAAAAACTGATTAAACAAGAACAGAGCAACATGACCAGCTTAAAGAAACAGGCAGTTAAAGAAACCTTCAGTCTGTATGAATAAAGTTAAGATGAAGAAAAAAGCATTTTACTTGTGCAAATAAACTAATACTCACCTCCCAACAGACTGGGAGAAGATTCAGCTGAAAGCCTGCCAGTTGGTCAGACAACCTCAGGAGCTGAGCTGATGGTCACACAGGTGTGTCCACTGGGGCATCTGATTGGGAGGAGTCCAGTCCAAGTCTGAGAGCTCTTCTAAATTATGTACAGCTTTCCCAAGAGCAGCTCTACGGAAGACCAAAAGAGCCACAATCCAAGATACCATGGATTATTAAGCACATGTATTTGTGGTATTTTACATCAAAATGTTAACAAATGTATTAAACTGTTATATACTTTAAATGACCTAATATTTAACTAAAACATATTCAAGTTATTAAATGTGGAAATTACTCATTAAAATGACAGTTTCCTCTGTGGTAAAGTCATTAATAATTTTTTCAGTCTTTTTCTACTATTTTACATTCCAGTGCTGCTTTACAGCAGAAAATCATTTGAAATGACGCTGATTCACTACAGCAAACATATTTTTCATTACACCAACATTTCTGTATTAAAGATGTGTGTTTGAATGGTTCAGTGCAGCAGGTGTTAGATGTGTCTCGCCTTCAACAAGCCTTCAGCCACTTGCTTCAAGTGTGGTGGACTAATTTACTTAACTGAGGGCACTGCTTGCATTTCTATTAACCATTAAATTATGCAAATTGAAATTATAAAAAAAAGTTATTTTTGACTGTATTGAAATAGATGGTTTGTTTTTGTTTTTTTTCAATGAGCAGCTGTCTCCAGCAGAGTTCTCACATCATCACAGTTCATAAAAAGTTGTGTGTTGAATCCATAGCTCTTCCGTAACAACTACGATTTCCCCAAATTGCCACTCCCAAATGTAAGATACTTGTTGCTCCAATGCCGGTGGTCCCTCTGATTGGCTGATATATGATGAGCGCTATTGCTACGGCTGAATTATAAATATATTTTATGTAATTGTTTTACATTCACTGCTGCCATGATTCCTAATATTCTTATTCACGTGTAATTTTAATTTTATTTCTTATTTAATGGAAGCATCGCATTTGTGAAACAGTGTTCTTTCGACTTGAGCAGAATGTCTACAAAGACTTCCAGACAATTGTAATGAGAACATAGCCAATGTTTGTTCTGGAAAACATGCTCACATTTAGTAAAACCAGATAAATCCACAAACACAAGAAAATAATGTTCTTTAAATAGGCCTGTCACGATAGCAAATTTTGCTGAGCGATTAATTGTCTCAAAAAATTATTGCGATAAACGATAATATTGTCTGAAGACCTTTTTACACTGATTTAATGGAAATGACGTAATAATGCATGTGATTTCCTGCCAAAGATAGATACACTTTATTTTCAAAAGAATATTTAACACTGGAGCTGATAAACTAAATAAACAAAACAACCAAAAACAAAATGGATTCTCAGTCTCCATTAACAAAAAATGTACTTGATAAAAACTAAACAACATAAAGCCAAAGTGGAAATAAATACTGCATTCAACCCAAAGAGTGCAGATTATGAAGTCTGTATACTATGTTGCCTTTCAGTAATAATTAGATTTAAATAGAGAAGACGGGCACATAGACTACCTGATGCAATAGTTCACACTATATGATTTTTTGCTCCTATTTATCCCCTTACAACAATCTTAGACCTTTGGTCTTCCTAAGATTGTGTGGTGTGTTAAGGTAGATCCTCGTTGCCGCTCTGATCTAAATCAGGGGTTTTCCCCGACTGGGATCTTAACGCAGCCTGTTGAATGTGACAGGTAGCCAATCAGAAAGCGAGGATTCTCCTCCGTGTTTTCTGAGGGGAAATTACGTCGGGGAATCCCAAACAGCTGACACGGCGCAACCCGAAGTCCAGCCGACGTGGAAACAACATTAATGTTTATTCAACATGCAAAGAATATAGAAATGACAATGGGAGGAGTTGGAGCGAAATTGCTACCGCAGTTGATAAACCCGGTAACTTTTCAGCTGTTCTTCGTTAACGTGAAGTAAATAGGTTATAATGATTTTCATTCAGTCAGGACTTTACGCTGACACTAGCCACATGCATTGCAGGTAGATTGTAGTAAAGCATTGATTAATACCTGGTTTTAAAATTAGTTCACTGGACTTGTAGCCATTATTTTGTGCCCATTGTTGGACACCACACGGCAGGAACGAACCCGATCGAACGGCCGACAGCTCTAAGATCGTGTAGTGTGCGCTGGGCTTTACACTAAGGAAATGAGGAAGGGAGGAGTCAGTGGAGAGCACCGGAGTTGAGCCTTTTTTCATTCGGTGTCATTAACAGAAAGAGAAAAAGGTCGGGAGAGACGATAATGCCGATAATTGAAATGACGTCGATAGTTTTAATTTATCGTACGATTAATCGATTTATCGTTTATCGCGACAGGCCTATCTTTAAAATAACATATCAAAGAAATACACTATTTTCAAATATGGAATTTGAAAATATTACATTTCAATATACTATTTCAGCTCTTCTAAGGTAGTCTGACCAACTGGGAGGCTATAAGTGAGGAAACATTATAACTCACTCATATGGAGTCAATCATGTTCTCACACTGAATGGTTTTGTGTTGCTGTTTGAGCCGCTGCTTCAGAAGGGAAAATTACAGTGACGGCAAATATCCTTCAGACTTTAAACATGAGCGCTGTTGTCATGGCAGTGCAGTGTCACAGACAGTTGGCATGTGAGAACTGCCCTCCAGCAGCAGGGAGGAACTCCAACAGAACCAGGCTGACAACTCATGACGGTTCTGCATGTAAGGAAGAAAATCCTAGCAGCTGCTGTCAGCTCTGAACTCAAGCCATAGATCTGACATCACAAACACACAGGAAGGAAGGAAGGAAGGTGGGAAGCTCTCGCTGTCAAGACCTTCCTGTCTAGCTGATGACATTAGGCCCCAGGCCTTTACTCTAGGGCCTAAGACCATTACTCTATATTTGTGAGTGTGAAGATGCCATGTTTGTAGGAAGAATACCCCTGTTGGCTGGACTGATCTGCGTCCTGTTTTCTACATCCAAAACCGTCGCCTTGCTTGGTTCACACTGAGAAAGCTGCCAGCATGTTGCATCATCACCATCAGCGATTAGGGTAGTTGCTGTAGTTGTGATTGCATATCTCAGCTGTATCTGAAGAGTGAAGAGGAAGTGCTGGGTTCCACTGGATTCCATGGCTTTACGCCTGTTACAACCAGGTCGCCTGAGGAATGCAGCACTGTGTGTGTGTCTCACATCGCAGCACAAAGACCTGTGCACACATTGCTGTTTGTTGGAAAAGGCACCCTGTTCTTACGTAAGTTGCCAGGTTGCCATGCCAACAAAGAAACAGATTGCGTTTGTCTCAGGAGGGTGTCAGGTGATGAGTTGTTGGAGGTTTCCAGAATCATTTCATCCAGGTAAAAAAGATGTGAAGCTTAATCTCACAAAGCGATAACATTTATGAATGTGGGAGAGTTAGCTGAACATTTTATTTATCTAACTATTGCTAGGAGGAACCAGCTGGAATGACATCACAATAAGCTGTCTCTTTTTGTATTATTTTATTTCTCTTTAATTTAAAAAAAATAATTATTTCTTGATCCTTTTTTTTCACAATAAGATGTCTTTAATTTCATGACCCAAAAGTTTGTTGAATTTTCAACTTCAATCTAGTAATTTTACATTTGGACAGAAGAGGGCATCAGTTCATCCAAATCCCTCCATTTTAAGTTGTTCCAACCTAATTTCAAGAAATTATATTAACTACGTTCATTGAATTTTAAAATTGTAGAATTAAGAGGTGGTTTCTACCAGACTACGTATCTGCAGGGAAAATGCCGAGTCAGGATTCTTCCCCATGAACTTTGTTGCTCATTACATAACGATAAACTGAATTAGGATGTTTCTGAAATGTAAGCCATCGTCATCACAATTAGGTATTAAATATTCACTACACACATAATCATTTGTGTGTAATGAATTTATATAATATTTTAAATATCTGAATCTTTGAAAATATTCCAAATGACTGACTGAGAGGCCATCTAAAAAGCTCTAACTTTGCAGATCAGCTTAGCCAAACTCAAACAGCATCAACAGCTCCTGATTTTGGATTTTATTTTTTCTCTATCTCACACCACAGCTCCAAACTGTTCTTTTAAAAAATTGTTCAGAGGACGAAATCCCCGACTCGGTGAAAAAGGGGCCGTTGGGCCCTTTTCTCCACGGAGTTCCTGCTGTAACTGCATAGTCAAAATAAAGTGTTGACATGCTGTTAAAAGCTTAAAAGAGGTTTCTGAGCTAACAAAGTGTGTGAGAAACACACTTACACAGAGCTGAACACGCACACACACACATTAGCAGGACTCCATTCCCTGTTACTGGAGAACGGCTTCATTATGGAGTTAAAGCTCTCACTTGTCACCTCTCTCTCTCTGGCTTCCTGTTCCATTTTCTCCCAGGAAGTGACACGCAGTCGCACCGCTGGCATAACCAGCAGGCCAGGCTCCCATGGTTAGCGATGATGTCACCCTGCTGGTCGCTCTGCCCGTCTCCTCCTGCTGCCTCTGTAGAGGAGAGAGGTCGAGGTGACGTTACACAAAGCGAGCTAATGTCAGGACACGTTCTCCTGTTTCGTGATTTCAGTTTTGCCGTGTCACACTAAACAAACTCCAATTAGATCTCTGACTCATGATTTGCTCTCAAACACGTCCTCAGCGAGATTTAAAGTTTTTACTGCAGAAGACGTGAAAAAAAGATCAATAGAGAGATTTTAAGAGAGAGAGAGATACTAATCAAGGAGACGGGCAGCTTGCTCTCGCCTCACAGCAATATCTATTAGTCACAGCGCGGCAGCAGAGTGTGCATCATCTGCCACAGGCGTCATCGGTGAACCTACAGGTGGCAAGTAGGACAAGAATAAGTCCTCTGTGTGCAGCGAGGACAGCAGGGGGTGATAGAAATATACATCTCATTGTGTCCAATCATGATGAGTTTCCTATAGGAAGGACGTATACCAGTGACAGCCCACTCAACTCCAGGGCTGCAGGAAATCTGTCTCCAAACATTAACAGGTTTTCTCTTCACCATGGATTCAAAATTGTGTTGGAAACATTCCTCAGAGATTTTGGTCCACATAGGCATGATTACATTATGCGTTGACTACACATCTATGGTGAATGTGGAGAACAGTGGAGTGCAGGGAACTTATTGTAAAGTGAAAACAAACTTGTTGGGTTATTTGAACTTTGTAGCATGATGGAAGGAGCCAACAGTACAATGTGGTCATAAATAGATGGATATGGACAGCAGGGCAGGGCATGTATCTAAATATCATCTTCATTTAAGATTTAATGTGGTTTATCTTATCTGGCTGGTCTTTTTAAAGCTGCAGAGAGAATGTAGATTCTGTTTAGAGTGGATCTCTGTTCAGGCAGAGGACATGCAGAGTGAAATCCCTGAGGGAGACGTGCATGATCCCAGCATGCAGCCTGACGCAGGTCAGACTGGTCCTGACATCAGGCTCACCCTAACCCCTAACCCCTAACCCTATTTAATAAGTTTGTTTCAAGCAGTTAATATTATGAACAATTAACTGCTGAGGCTAAAGAGAAAACCAGTGAGGATAGTGAGCTGAATGTTTTCTACCTACAGCAGTCTGAAAGCTAAGTGTTGCTTCCTAGGTTTAAATTTATTCTCAGACGGATGTTGGTTGTCTCGTACTTTTACAAAAATATTAAACTCTGAAGCCTTTGAACAGAAGAAATTGATAAGTGTGACATGTGTCTGTAAGTCCCCCCTGTCTCCCTCATTTAGATTAAGCTCTGGACTTTGAACTGTAATAACACATGAATATACTTTAATATGCTTAAGCTCTACATGTCAGCTTGTTGTCCTGCTGGAAGGTGAACTAAGACAAACGGTTTTGTTTTGGAAGCTTTCTTTCTTTTTAACACCAGATTTCTCTTTTTCAGATTTGTGGCGGGCACATTGAATGTGTTGTGTTCTGTGTTTTCTGTGTGTTAATTTCGAGTTTTCTGTGTTCTTGAGTCTCTTCGTTGTCCTGTCCTCCCCTTGATTGTTCCCAGGTGTGTCTCGTTCTGTGATTACCCGCTGTGTATTTAACTCCACCTGTGTTCCTTGTTCCTCGTCGGGTCCTCGTCAATGTCGCTTGTCAATTCAGTGTCGCGTCTAATGTGCGTTCCTGCCTGTTGTTTGGACTGTGTTTTCGCCATTAAATCACCATAATCATCTTACCTGGGTCCGCTGCGTCTGCCTCACCATCACCTACACCGCACCACTTCATAACAGAATGAAATCAACAGGGTCTTCCACCTGAGCTGAGGATCTCTGCAGCTCCTCCAGAGCCTCTTGCCCAGCCTTTCCTTTAAGGTGACATATCTCAGCGGGTTTGTTTTCGCGCCGACCTCTCTCAATATTCAGATGATGTATGGATCAGAGCTCAGTGACGTTTAAAGCTTAGAATATTGCTTTAAACATCTCACCAAAGAAGCCAGCCTTAATCTTCTCCACAGAGTTCTCCCTGACCCGTCTGCTGCGGTTCTTTAAAGTTCTCTAAAAACCTGCGAGGCCAGAAAAACAACAGCTGGATTTATACAGTATAAAAATTGTACTGAGACTAAATGAGACACGGCTGAACTCTATTTACTAACAAGATGACTGCTGAAGGCGACTGGCTGTCTGTGATTTTGTTTGGGGCTAACAGGAAAGAAATTCTAGTATAGAGATATTTAAATCAGAATTACAACAAATTGCTGGATATTGTTTTTCTACATTCATAAACCACAATCAGGCACATCTAAGTTAATTAGAATGTGTTCTGATGAGGCTCGCTTGTCAGATTAAAAGTACCTTTTGAAAATAAGAACCTTTCAAGTTACCTTTAACATATTTTTTATTATGCCAATAGGTCCAATGTAATTTTCTAGTTTTAAATGTCAAGTTCAGCTGTAAGAGGAAATCCTCAGTTGACAGAAATGGTCTTAAAAACACCAGTCTGTGTGGAATTAACATATATAATGTCTCATTTATTAAACTGACTGAAATAAATGAACTTTTAAAAATTACTCTCATTTTTTGAAATGTACTGTAAATCTGCATGTGTTTTAGAAACAATATGTCTGTAAAAAACAAACTGCAAAATTACATCTATTTACTTTTAAACTTGATCTTCAAACTTTCCACAACTGGCCCCTCACTGACCATTGGGTCAAGTGTAAAGTTTGGTGTAGAGAGAATTACGACGTGATACTAGTTTTAGGTGATGGTCTTGGCCCTATAAGTCCAGTGAAAGAAAATCTTAATGAGAATTTTATGTTCCCAACTTGCGGAACACTTTGAGATGAACTCAGAAGTCATTAATGATTTGGAAAACAAGTCCACATGACCCAAAGCCTCAAAAGTCCCGGATTTCCGGAAAACTAACTAGCTCGGCATATTTTCCGGATCCTATCTCCTTCTTGGAAAGAAAAGAAAAGAAAAACACTAAAAGACAATCATCTCCTTCTGGAGAATTTCAGACATCTGGCTTTGTTTGAGTTCAGTTCTGGGAAGAGTTCACAGCTCCAGTCCCCTCCCAGAGCAACAGAAGCTGCTCGGTTTTCCTCCCGGTACGCAGATAAACAATCGTAAAAGGCCAATTTGAAGCTAGATAAAAATAGCAGCACTGAGCTGTTTATAGATCTGACGTTAACCAGAAAACATCTATTTAGGAGGGAAGGAGGGGAAGGTTTCACTTCTCACTCCTCACTTGAAGTGGGAGGAAGTTATCAAAGAAAAATATCAGCGTTCAGACGTTGCCCTTGTTTTACAAAAAATTTGGACGAGGTGGGATTCCGGCAATGCTGGCTGACATTACCATGACACATCCTCTACTTACAGTAAACCAGATTAGTCATTTCTCTTCCAATAAGAGCAGCCACTCATCCCCCCAAGCCCCCAGAACACACGCACACACACACACACACACACAGACATTTATGGTCCTAATAACCTGGCTGGATTGTTTTGGACACGCACACCCCTACATGCACGCACCCCGCCACCACACACACACCCCCACGCGCACACAGCTTACTCTGAAAGTATGTGGAACAACTATTCCAGGCAATGTAGTGCAAAAAAAGATGGCGTTCCTGCCAGGCAGACATGCAGTAACCATGTGATGAATGTGTTTCAGATGCAGGCACACACGCACACGCCCTCAGAAGAGTGCGTCAAAACCTGCGTCAGCCTCTAAATGTACAGCTTATCCTGTGGTTTCCCCTTGGCTCGGTTCCTGGAGAGCTTCCTCGAATGAGCAGCTGTGTTACGGTTAAAGGTGCTCACGTTTCTGCATTCAGTCTGGTGAAAAACATGGCTATCATGACTCTTTAACCGCCCCTACCCTTACGCCTCTCCAGCTCTGCTAATATGTGACAGTGGGTGTTAAGTTGGAATGTGAAGGCTAATTAATAAAATGAAAGTGAAAGATAGAAGCCTCTGTCTGCTGGCAGTGGTGCTAGCAGCCTGTGTGCAGCTGAAGAGTCTTCTTTCAAACGTGTTGGCAGCAGTTTATCGTCCTACATCTCTTTAATCACGTCATTTTTGTGTTGTGATTTATATTCATTAAGGATAAAAATGCTAGCATGCTGGTGAGCTTTTATGTATTTTGCAGATTTTACCACAAACCCAACAGGTAAGAACTAGTCATCCTGGACTATTGTAGGCATGATGGATTTCCAGCTGTACTTCCCCCTTTAGATCAGGATGTGTTCATGCTTCCAAAAAGCTCTGCTATGTCTTATTTTGCTTTGTTTAATCAATTTCTTATAGATGACAAGTTGTTGGATTTTACACACACTGTAATCAAGCCTATTATACTGTCACACTCTGAATGCTTTCAACAATCAAGGTTTAGAAAGCTTAGTGCAAGCAGCTCACTATCAGTGATAGCCAGATCAGGCCTTTTCTGGTTGATATCAATTTCAGACTAGAGGAAATGTCATACTAGCTCCATGATGAAGATACTAGTTTTGTACCCAATAGAAAATAAGAACAAAGAATCACAAGAATACTGCATTCTTGCATTTTTGCATCAAAGCATGCAGCCTGCGTCAGCTAGCACCTAACGGCAAAAATGAACAAACTGATGAGGGATGGGACCAACCCTGAATGTCTGGCTGTAGGCCAAATCGTCCAGAGAATGAAAGGACCCAAGAAGGGGGACAATCACACCCAACTGTCAGCCAATAACCTGTTTCTCTACAACATGGAAGCTTCTGTCAAGCATCACACCAGCTAAGACAAGCAGGGACATAGATCAATACATGACACAGGCACAGAAAGGTTGGGAGCACTACCAGACGAGCCAAAATCCTCACTAAAGACCGCAAAGCCAGAGAAACAAACATGTTCATTGCTTTGATTACAAGAAAGCTTATCACTCAAAGACCCAAATGTGGATCTTGGAATGCCTGAAGCTGTAGAAGGTCAACAACAATAAGAACCTTTGATGCAAACTTCATGGGGCTGTGGAAAACAATCCAAGAGGTCAATTTCAAGCCAATTACAAATTACAAAAGTCTTCATCAAATGTGGCATATAGAGGTGCTCAGTCCCCACTGCTGTTCTGCACAGGCCTGAACCGCCTCAACCAAATAAACAACAAAACTGGCTGGTTACCGACTCAGAAATGGGGCCACTATCCATTTTCATTGGTTGTATGTTGTATCGAATATGCCTCATTATGAAAAAATGTGGAGGCATTAGGATGTTAAGAGCCCTTTTTTGAAAAAAAAAGTAACCTTTTTATATACCGGTAATTGACCTTCTAATAGTGAAACCCAAAAAGCCCAAAGAGGAACTTATGATATTCTCAGAAACCTTTGTGGGCTAAATTCATGCAGTTATTTAAATAACACATGCAATGACCAGAGATTTGACTTTCCGGTTCCATTGCTTGTGTATGACAAAGAGTGAGTCCAAACTGGTGTCAAACATAACTGTGTCTAATTTAAGATGGGAGGGTGTGTTGTGTGTGCAAGTGAATCAAGCAGGCTTGTCTTGCACTGTAGAAACAGGATCTGTGGCTTTATTCATTCATGCTACATCATGTTCACAGAAAATGGCTATTGACTATGATCAGGTGGGGAGTGAGTCCAGTCTTTCTGACCTGAACAATAGTTACAGGAACCAAGAAATCTGTAAATGCAAGGACAGGGGAGAAGTCATTATAGCCAACTCAGGAGCATCATTCCTCTTCCTTGGTGCTAGTTTGATTGTGCCTCCTAGAACAAAAATAAGGAAGACTGTAGATATTAGGTTTTGGAGTGAGGCTAATACTATTGCCACTATGCTTATTAATGCATATTAAGGTGTATTTGGTGTTGAACAATTAAGGTAAGCAGCTATATGAATTTATAGAGGAAGTGTATTTTTGCTATACGTTATGGTTCATAATTTTGTGATTACTGGGGATCTACTATATTCCTGAAACAAAACCTATCTGGATTATCTTATATTGTGGTTAGGAAAGCTGGGCATTGGTCTGTTGGTATGTAAGGAGGATTACTGAAGGCTCAGGCTCCAACATTCAAAACACTCTGGTTACATTCAGGGTTTTTGGCTATTGCTATCATTGCTATTAATTGCATTTTTTGTTTGTTTGTTTTAAGAAGATCAGAGCCAGAACTTTTGCATTTGCCTGTTTCTGGTAGATACACAAATCTGATGCAAGTGGCATCTGCAAACAACAGCGATGGGCAACAAAACTGCTTCTCCAGGCCAGCTGGGGGTTCATGGGGCTTCAAAAAGACATCTGATGGGACACTGGAAAAGACCATTGTTGGTTTCAAGTTGTGCTCAAAGGAGTTAGCAAAGCTATTCAAGCCTAAAAGAGCATCTCATTGCTAAACATGTTGCAGTGGCACAAACATCCCGACACTAACATCAGCATCCAGAGTCCACATTTCTAAAGATTTGTTCAAGTTGCATGAATGATCTCAGGTTCTTGAAACACTCAAAAGCTAAATGGGTAGAATAGCACTTTGAACCAAACTGATGGGGGAATAACCTAAGTATCAGGTTTCTCAGAGGGCAACAGAGAGAAAAGTTCAAATATTTGAAAGAAAAGTCAATTTGGGAAAAGGAAATACAAACACATAATTCTACTTTACACACTGGCATTTGCAAAGCAGCCCATCCAGGTGTCCCATTCCATGAGTTTATGGTCCCTTACTCTCAAATACCTGGGGTTCACTCTATTACAAGACAGGGTTGAGGTCCTGTAAATTCTGGATGTGCTCTAACATTTGGGACATGTCCTGTTGGACACACCTGCCTGGAGTTGTGTCCAGAGGGCCTTGCCAGATGGCAAAACAGCCTGAACTGGTATTTTGCGAGGAAGAAGAGAAGCTACTTCAGAATAGCTGAGCTCCTCTTCTGATCTATATCTGGCCAATCTAAGAAAGAAGCTCAGTTTCAGCAGCTTGTGTTCATATCCTCGTTTGTTCACTCATTACCCACAGTTATGAATCATAGGATATGTTTGAAACTTGGAGGAGATTTCATAACCTTCTGGAAAAATGTTGAACTGGATTACTGGAAGTGCATATTGATAGAAAATATAAGTCCAATCAAAACCCTGAGGTTGTATGGTCAGACGTCAGATTTCATTCAGGTCAGTGAAAACCTGTTTAGCTGTCAAATTCTTCCAGTGGTTGGAATGTGTGGATGTAAGAAAAGGTATTAAGGTTGGGCAGGTTGACAAACGAACTAAAAACATGTGCTTAACATGTTACAGGTGGAAATTCCCTCTTTGATGGTTTGACAGAAGTGAAAGAACACTAAGTTTCAGTCTACTCGTCTTACAACCAAGAAATAGATAAATATTTGCTTTGTTCCTCGACTTCTTGCATTTGTTGCGTTTGAAGCAGGAAACATAATATAAGGAATTCAAGGAAGTCTACAAGTAAAGCAAAATGTTTCCTGCTGACCCCATCTTGACTGTTATGAAGGCCACCAGGAAATACATCTGTATTAAACTCTAGTTATAGAAATGAGGGTCCTTAAAAGTAACATGCAGGGTGTTTACAGGACTATTGTCAGCAGATTTACTCCGATTTTCCTAATCATCTAATTCTTAATTTGTCTGTGAAACATGTTGCCTTTATGTTTGTCCTTTCATAGCTACTTGCTGCTGTTGATGATCATTTCCTAAAGCCTTCTAGTAACCTGTGGCGTTCCTCAAGGATCACTTTTAAGGCCTTTATTTTTTCAAACTTCACAGGTTGTACACAGAAGCCTTACAACTTTGCTGATGAATCTATACTTCTTGCGGTTTCCTGTTGGCACTGGAAAAAACTACTTTCCACTTTAATTAGAATTTAGATGTCAGTTTGTGATAATAATAAATAGATCACACCCACATGAAACATTCAAGCTATTCTTTCACTTAATCCTGTACATATCTGTTAGCCTGGAGCTGGTTTGACTTTGGAAACTTTCACTTTTTACTGGCATTTGGTATCCAGTCAAGACTCCCAGACTTTGGCCTCTCTTTCTGGCCCACACACCCATTCAGAAACACACAGACAGTCTCTAGCAGTCGGAACTGCTCTGTGCTCTCTAACAGATGAAAACAAGAGTGCTCTAAGGTAGAGCGGGCGAGCGGCTAATGGCAGACGTATCGGATGAGAGCTTGGTGGATCCTGTTCCTATCCAATGACGTAAGTTCTTGGAAGAACACACAGGTAAAGTAAGCAAACCCTGGTGAGTATTACTTGACTCTGCATACACACCCACTTATGTAGACACTAATGTAAAGAAGCACCAAGACAAACACTGCCAGGATCAAATTTACATTCAAAGACTACTCTGCTTCCTTTTAACTCACCGTTTCACACACTTGCTTCAGTTGGCTCGTTTCCTTCTCATGCCTCCTTACAGATCTTCATGCAATCCACTCAAAGCAAAATCATGTTGCTTTTCATACCCTGTGCACAGTAAGTGTTTCCATGTAATCTCAGCAGTGAACTCATCAGTATTCCATCGTCCCTGTCACTATGTCTGACCTCACAACATCCTCTGATTCAGTGCCTAATGCTAAGAGTTTCCTGACAGTGACAGAATTATGGTGCACACTCCTGTTTCTCTTTCACTCTGTGTGTGTCCTGTCCTACACAGAAAAGTGGGTGTGTCTCCTGAAAACAGGCTCAGAAAAAAATGTGCTAAACACGAACGAAGCACACACCCACATGCCAGTGAACTATGGATCTGCTGTGCTGTAGGACTTTACGCATGTGTTTATGAGTACATGGAGGAAGCCCTTAAATATTGTGGCTGTATGTGTGTGTGTGTGTGTGTTCATTCCCACTCTGTGTCATTTCCTTGACTTCAGAGAGCACAATTTGCCCCTCTAGGCAGAAGAGTGTTTTCCTGTGAGTTTCGTGTGTGTGAGTGAAACTGTTTTCCTACCACCTGGCCAGGATCCCAGAAACCCCAGAAGGATGAGAACTGAGAGAGAAGACCAGGGGAACGTTGGAAAGCAGCTGATTTAACACTCACATTTTTGACTCTATGTAGATTTGTACTGACACCCTTGAGGGGTTAGTGCCTTGCTCTGCCCTTCGAGCCACACATAAAACCGTTCTAGCTCTGCGTTGGAACAAGTTGCAGCTTCTAAACTGTGCTCCGTTAGCCTCAAACATACGAACGGAATGATAAGCAGCAGGAGAATGAGAGCAGCCAAGGGACTCTATATAAAGAGTCTCCGTCTCCATGGCGATGCCAAAGGCAAAGAGAGGTTGTGTCCGAGTCACAGCCTTGGCTCCCTCCTTTCTGTACACACAAGACATTGTGGGAAAGCGGATGCGGTTCTCACACCCTCCCTGTGGGGTATGAGTCTCATTATTGCCGCACATGGATCAGAGGTGTAGCCCTACGGACCAGTGTAGCCGGACCAGGAGCAGATTCAGGTTTTATCCACACAACCATCAAACACATGAAAGTCAGAGGTCAGGGGTACTGGAGTTCTTAACATTAACATGGAATAAGCCCAAATATGAAGTAAAATATGCAGAAAATGGGTGCCAAGAATTTTATAATAGATACTTACTGGTTTCAGAGTGCTGTCCAAGAAATCTTGGTTGAGTTTGGACTGTGGTTGAAACACATTTTTATGTTTTTTCTTTGGTCTTTTACTAATCTGCTTTCATGTGCAACGTTATCCTAGAAAGTCACTATCCAAAGAATGAAAATGCAGGACGAACTTCCTGTCAGCCAAGACAGTTTGAAGATGATTTGATCTGTTGTCCGTAGGCAGGACGTAAATTACTGAAAAGTGAACACATAACTGGTCACTTTTTATTTAACTATAAACAATTATGTGAAACGTTTTGTCTGTAAAGAGATCTGGGTTCACAGAAGAGTGAGGCAGCAACATCCATGGAGTACTTAGACTCTCCCAGCATCAGCAGGGAAATGACCTGAACCACCCAGTTTTGGACCCCATTGTGGAAATGAACAGTGAGGGTCACATAGAGGGGTCCATCCCATCTGTCCATCCATCCGTCCATTCATCCAATCCAGGTTGAAGCAATGGATGCAGCCATCTAAGCAGATATACCCAGACTTTCCTCTCCACAGCCCCTAGGACCAGCTCGTCCAGGTTAATGCCCCCAACATTCCTAGGCCAATGTGTCCTGGTCTTCCTCTGGATCTCCTCCTGGTGGGACATGTCCAAAAGACCTCACCAGTGAGGTGTTTAGGAGTTATCCTAACCAGATGCCCATTCCTCTCGACAGGGAGGAGTAGCAGCTCCACCCTGAGTCCATCCAGGATGACAGAGCTTCTCAGCCTATCCTTAAGGGAGAGAGCTCAGACTCCCCATGGAGGGAAACCCGTGTTGGCCATTTGAATCCAGGATCTCGTTCTTTCGGTCACTACCCAGAGCTTGTGACCATAGATCAGGGTGGGAATGTAGATAAACCGGTAAACTGAGAGCTTCATCTTTAGGATCAGTTCTCTCTTTACTATGATAGACAGGTACAGCGGTTTGTGTTTTTCCGTTCAACCTATTCAACAAAATTTTGCTAAGCATGAATATCCTTGAGATGCACATATCTTTCAATATTATACCCTTAGATTTAGCTCTAAACTAAAGTATAATTGTGGTTTTGAAAAGCGTTGCCTCTGTTGGCAACCACAGTGATTGGGAACAGTTGCATAAATGTAGGACACAACAGTGGACATAAACAGCTGCTCACTCAGAAGAGGTGAGAGCTGGAGCTCCAATTAGAGAGCATGATGCATGGCCACAAGCACACATGGACTCACACACATATGAGTTGGACCTTTACCAATGTGTGTGTGTGTGTGTGTGTTAATGCAATTACTCAAGACAGAGAGTCACCTGAACAGGGACTAGTTTTCTCACTAATGAAGCCAAACTCCAGTTTACCTCCTGCAGCGATTCAACCTCTGACAGAGCGAGGCCTCTGCTCACACACTAATTAACACCACACACTCACAGGTGTGTGCCTGTTAATTTAGGACTGTAACTATGACAAACTGGACTCCCAACAACAACCTGGTTCCTTCCTGTCAGCACAACCAGATAAAGGTTTGCAATAATGTTTCTGAAGGTGGAGATAAAGTTCCTTTGAATGTCTCGTTGACAGTGCAGGTCAAAGGTACAGCAGTGCCACACCTAGCCTTCTCAGCATTTCTAAAGCGCTGTAGCTCTGGCAGAACAAAGAATGACGACGTGTTCAGTTAACTGGGCAAAGCAGATGTAGTTTGTAAACAGGTGTTATATTCAAGGCAACTTAAAAAAGTGATTCCAGTATTGATTTGACTATAATCTAAGATTGTGCACTATATCAGCAATGTCTGAAGGAATTAATAAATAAGGAGCACCTTTAATAAGTTTTATCCTACAGGAGGGATGACAGTTTCAGAGACTGCATGGTTGGGCCAAACTGCCGAAATCGGTACGTGTAACTTCTGCGTGATGGATTGTTCTCAGGACCAATTGTATTTAATGTTGGACCAAAACACTGAATTCCTCTGACTGGGTTGGTCCGATGTAACGGGTGAACGTTCCCCCAATGCCTTCCCTTCTTTATTTTTTCAAAAACACGGAAAATAAAATGAGATGTTGCAGATTATAAATTATTATTCCTTCCTCCTCTGAACTTGTGAACTCGAAATATTTGTTCCTCTTTGCCTCTATGTGTGTTTACTGTACGGCTGTAAACCACACATGTGACAAAACTCCATGACACAGGAGCTCGGCTCAGCGTGTCTCTGGAAGTGGACCTTGAAGTGTGAAAAAAAAAAATCCAGCGACCACATGACCACATGTCGACAGGTCCACCCCGTTCTGACCATGCTGGACCCTTAAGCACATCTACTCGTGATACCAGTATGTGTTTGAAAGATCTTAGTATGTTATTTTTGAGAGAACTCTCCCCACATCCACTTCAGATAACAAAAATGTGTTTCAAAGGAAAGTTAAGGAGTTAACCTGTCCCTCTTTATGCTCACAGAACACACCACTCAGCAAAGACAAAACCCACAGCAATGTTTCCTTAATTCAGCCTGGCAGAAGTATTCCCACCCACTCAACTTTAACACTTTCTGTCACATTACAACCAGAAGCTTCAATCTGTTTATTAAAATGAAATGTGATAGAAGAACATTAAGGAGTGAAGCGACAAAGATGATGTTGCTATCTTCTAAGTGATATATAAGATCTGGATCTAACGGCTGAAATTAAAAGATGAAATGTTGGCTTAATGTCTCATCTTTCATGTGATTGCCAGTAGGTTAAACACTAATGAAGAATTTGACTCCACAGTTCCAATACATTTGGAGGGGACTAAAGTATAACAAAGTCTAAAAATCATTTGACCGGTTCATAATAAAATCCCTAAGAATGACAATTTTTGTAATTAGATTTTTTTTAACATCACCACACAATGCAGAAAATGCTTCTCCTAAATTCATGAAGATTAAACTAACTTACAGTCTGGACTTCACCCTAAATACATGAGCAACAAGTGACATGAAACCTGAAGGCACTTACTAACAAGAAACGACAGCCATAAAAAGGTCCAAGAACACACAGCTAAAGCTGAAAGGCTCCTACGGCTCCTGTGCTTGTTCCCTCCAGCTGCTCCTCTGTAATGCTGCAGACTAGTTTGTGTATATGAGTGTGTTTGAGTTTCATTCACACCGCAATCCCGTTAGAAGTGTCATCATATCTGCTCTGACTCAACCATGACTCAACAACATTGCCTCCTTTCCCCAGCCTTGTAAATATATTTTCAAGTCATCTACATAGGAGGAGGCTTTTTCTGACAAACATTTCTTTCCCTCCATTCTTGAATCACAAACCAACAAGTAAACATGCTTGAGGTCTAACCACATGCTGCCGCTTGCCACAGATGTGTACATAGGAAACAGGTGTCAGTGTGGAGTAGGATGTGAGTCTGAGACCAGGAATTCTCCAGTTTTCAAGTTGAATGCACAAAAACAACTTCTCCTTAAACCCACTCATATAAGAAAAAATTGTGTGTGTCTCTGTGAGAAAAATACTTTGCTCTCGGCTCTCAACTTTTACCTAATTTGAATATTTACAGCCTTGTAACAACCAGCTTTTTCAGGGTCATTCGAGTGATTCTTAGTGTTTACATAAAAATTGAAATGCTTCCTCTTTCTTAAGGTTGGCCTGTACTTTGACATCTGAGTACACGGAAAACCGTTCATGTTCTGTGGTTTATCTATATTTAAATAATCAAACCTTTACATAATATTAAATGTAGATGTTTTTAAATTGCATCCTCAGCTCATGGCACATTAGTCAAAATGCTGTAGCTTCCTAAAAATAGTGCCAAAATTACTAGTATTGGCTGGAATACATAGCAACTTCAGTCAACAATGTCAAACATGTAGAAGCTAACATCCAACCTTTCATAATTATAAACTGATGGGTTGCTATAACAACACAGCTGACCACAACAACTTGTTCCAGAAACGTTCTACAGTGCTATGAACAGTGTCTCTAAATCAGACATTACACGAACGCTTCTGGACATGGCACTTCCACTGACCACTTCCTTTCTGCTGGACTACCTAATCACAACTTCACCATCTCCTTGCATATTCAGAGATCATCTTTTTCTTTAAAGATGATCTATCTCTTATCTATTTTTATTAATAGGGATCATGATTGCAAGAATTTTTGAACAGAGCCTACGTATAAGCACACACAGTACACGATGAGAGCGATACGAACCTTCTTGCTAGACGTGTGTTCGCCGCGTTCCGCTTGTTTGAGGATTAGAAACTCGTGAACTTCTGCTGCATACATTAAATCCAACTGAATCCTGGAGAGGAAAAGAAAGAGAAGAAGAGTGCGTGAGCAACACCAGGGTTACGTAAGAACTCACCATGCAATGTACAGCATCTCTTTGCTGACTGACCTTGAGCAATCTAGAAGGGGAAAAAAATGAAATGAAGAAGATGTTACATAAACAGCAATCATCACAAATATACTGGCTGAGGCTTTCAATGCTGAGAATAAAAAAAATAAATAACACGCACCTCTGCACCACCTCAGATATGAATTTTATGCTTTTACCCTGATTCATAGCAGAGAGGACAGTAAACCTGTCTATCAGCACTGCAATCTAACAGAGTCGCAGAACTATTTTCTTTGGTCAGTACACTTTCTACCTTGAGCTTGTCGGCCATCAGTACAGCAGAATGTTCTGTACTGGAGGATGTTAACCCAGACTGACTGATCAAGTGTGTAGATCTGAAAAAATACTTTAAAACCTCCCCACCTGCTAGTTGGAGCACCAGTGGGATTCACTAAGAATTGTGCTCTTGTGATCAGGTAAAGAACTATAGACAACACAAGCTAAAGTGTTACTTTTCTTCTATGCACACAAATACCAAAAGAGTGTGTATAAGCTACTGTTGTGCAGTACAATGTGTAGGACTGATTTAATTAGATACACATTCTTAGAATTTCAAAGAAACTTTCACTACTTCTCAGTACAGCACAGTAATATTAGAGTGGATAAAAACATTAAACTATTCAAGCAACTTTTGACATCAGAAGGCATTCAGGAAGACTTTCTGAGTTTGGTTACAAACAAAACACCGCAGAAGGTTGGAAGACAATCCATGGCAGAACAAGTAAGAAAGAGTAAGATGGTTTGCAGAGCCTTTAAGCAGATAGAGTACACAGACTTGAACTGATATGAAAACAAAAGAATGTGTCCTGATTTCTGAATTAGAACAATGAGAAATCTGATAATGTTACTGTAGCAGAGAGAAAGAAAGGTGCTCTGCAAACAAGGTACAACAAGAACCTGGGGACTCAAATAACTTGGCAATGTTTCTGTGTGTTTCTGGGCCACATTTCCTGAACAGGTTTTGGACTTGACTTGTTAGTAGTGTATCAACAGCTGTCTTTCCTTTCTAGCTGAAGAGTCTTGCGCATTGCAAAGAGTTCACAGAGAGTGAGAGCGTGAGCTTGAAGTGATATGATGTGGAGCAGATGTTGATTTGACCAGAGTGAGCAGGAGAAAGTTCTAATGATTAACACTAGGGCTGAGTCTTTATTTCATCACTGGTTTATACAAGCTCACATTAGAGTTCATGCACAGACTCATTAAAAACAAAAAGCCTGTTAAGTTTGCGGTAGACATGGACTGGTTGTTAGGTACCACAGTGGAAAAGCTGTGAAAAAGTGTTAAAGTGACTGTGGCTGTGGGAAGCAGAGCAGGAGAGGCAGCTCAAGCACTGCCTCACCTGTTACCATGACAAATAAAATACTAACATTGATAAGAGATAATCAGTTTGTCCTCTTTGCTGTTCTATAAAACTATTTTCTGTACAATCATTTAGATTGTTTTAACAACTAACGGTTCTCTTGGAGAACTAACCAAGAGTCTCTGATTTTAACCAGGTTTGATTTTCTTTCAATGACTGTGAAACATAAAAGACAAAAGCATGAGCTCCAGGTCGCAACATTGAAATCAACAGTTGGTAGCACTGTTGCCTAGCAGCAAGAAGGTCCTAGGTTCAGATCCTGGCCTCATGTCTTTTTGCATGTTCTCTCTGTGCATGTGTGGGTTCGCTCCAGTTACTCCACCTTCCTCCCATAGTCCAAAAACATCACTGTTATGTTAGCTGATCTTTCTAAATTGCCCTTAAGTATGAGTGTGTGTTCATGGTTGCCTTTTCTCTGTGTAGTTTTGTGATAAACTACCGACCTGTCCAGGGTGTACTTCACCTCTCACCCACTGACCACTGTAGGTAGGATGGATGGATGGATTACCTCCTGATAACTGATCAGAGCTGATCAAAGACTCTGATCTCTGGCTGATGAAGGAGTCTGTCCAGTTACCACGCTGTGAGGAGCTTCCTCCCCAGGCTTTGTTTCTTTTGTTTCCAAACCTTTCAGTGACCTGATTATTAGGGAACTGAGCTGTTCCATTTGTTTTGAGTCAAATAAACATTACACTTTTATAAACTAAGGCAATTATTTACTTTGTTAAAACTCCAGTAGATGACTGAATGTATCAGCCTGGGCGTGACTTCCACAGGGTATTTAAATCAAGCAAGCAAATCAAGTAAAAAGCTTCTGGGGGCTTTTTACTGGTTCCAACTTGTTCATCATTTCTGTTTTGTCAGTGTGTAAATCTTGAGGTGGTGTTTCCCGAAGTTCGTAGGTATTTTGCATCATACTTTTACCTCTTGTGTACGTTTCCCAAGAATATCTCCTCACAAAGTGCTTTGTCAGTGTTTGGGTTTGAAAAAAGAAGCCGTCTAGTGCAGCCATGCAGAATTCTTCATTTGATGAACCACTCAGTTTTCCACCCACATAGTAACACTGGAGAAGACCTGGGACCTCTACTGGTGGAGTATGAAAGCATTTCTACTAAGTCAATAAAATTTGAGATAAATGCTTTATATAAATAAATTTAATCGATTATTATAGCATAAATAAACATTACCTTTACTATTTTTCTTTAGTTCGGTTTCTGAAGAGGATCTGGTGTCTTCACGCTCATTGATGTTTGATCCTTTGTGAAGGTCTTGATGTAAACTTTGAGAACAACCAATCTACCGTATGCCAAGTTTTCAGTTCTGTTGGAAGATGCTAAACTGGTTTAACCTATAATTATTACATTGTTGCAATTTCTGTCACCTTTTTCAGATCAAGCAAAGGAAGGAAATATGAATCAACTTGTAATTTATATTCTAAAACAAACACCTGAACAAAACTAAATGTCCAAATGAGACTTGCACTGTTATAATTGAGTGGAGACGTGTATCAGACGAGAAAACTGTCTGCTGAAACAATGGAAAGTTTGATCAAATCCCTTCAGAAAGGTAAAGCAGCACAGCTCAAGGTAAAATGGTGTTGATTGTTCTCAGTCAGCTGTCGACAAGCATGTTGTCACGGTTTGATGATCTGGAGTTTATCTCTATTGGATGTCAGTGGAGTTTGTCTTCCACTGTCATATTCCACCAATACACAGTAGATTTGCTGATGATGAAGTCGTTTGTCATGATGATACTGAATCTGTCTGATCCTCTCAGTGCCCAGCAAACAGTCGGGATCTCAATCCAGTCGAACCATTTATGATGGAAGTTTTTGAAAAAAGCCTCCATACTGCAAAAGTGATATGTCATTTACTAATTTTGAATGTTCAAATATTCTGTGGAAGACTAATGAGTTTATTGAACACAATGCTTTGAAAGAGTCTGGCTTTCAAAAAAGCCAGAGGAAGGCCAACAAAGTGTAAATTTGTTTTAATTTTTAGGTTTCTGATTTTGTAATGTCATCCTCGTCGTTTTGAGTCACATTTCTCATTTGATGCAAAGTTAAACCACAGATTGAACATCCATCGAGACCAGTTGCCAATGAGTGTTAATACTGAACTAGAGCAGTACTTTTATGTAGACACCAGAGGGCACCACTGGGCTAAATCCACTCCCGCTGTGTTAAGTGTGTTTTTAACAAGCTTTCTGACTAATTTCAGAACTGGACCAGAAACCTTTGCCTTGCAGCTTCGCCAACTTTCATACATCACATAGTTACAGCAGCTCAAACTGAGCTGGCAGCATTTTTATGACTCAGTGTCAGCAAGAAGGAGATTTGCTGAGTAATTAGGCATAAAACCTCAACAGAGTGTGCAAGTATTTAGTTTGACTTTCCCTTTAACCTATGCAATGCAAGCGGCATCAGCAGCAGCTAACATAGGGGAAAACATGTCCTGAGCCTCTGCATGTTAGAGATATCAGGTGCAAAATATGTGTGTAAATGTATTCGTTTCTAGACTTCACTCCCCAACTTATTGTTTAAATATTGTCCTTCCTTTTGTCATTATTTCTTTATGTGGTTTATTTCTACTAAGACTGCTTTTGTTATTTATTCCTTTCCTTACACAGCCCTTACGTCTCTCCTTCCGTCCCTTCTTTCTTTCCTTTCTCATATCCTTCTTCTTTTCGTTTCCTTCTGTCTGTTTTTGAGCTGGTCCAAACTGTAGCCATTTTCTTTTTCCCTGTTCTTGGCTGACAGGAGCAGGTGTGGTCTGCTGCAACCCATCTGCTTATAAATCCGGGAGCAAATATAGGAAAATATGGAACAACCACCATGCCCAGTTGACCAGCTGCTCCGGTTGTGTGTGTGTGAAAATGTCAGCTGTTTGGCGGTTTCTGAAAAACTCAGATGAGCCCATCTGGCATCAACAATGTGGCATGGCAACAAGAACCATTCAATGAATGGTTCAGTCACTCTACTTCTAATTGTGATGTTCTGTTTGGATTGGCAGCAGTCCTGGGTTGTGTGATGAGGGGATGTGGTTGTATGATTATTACAGAATTAAGGTTAGAAAGAGAATGTTCTGTTGCTGTATACAGCATTTATTTAAAACAAAATTTATTAAATCTCCTGAAGTTTTTGGATGCATCTGCTCTCCAACACACCTGAATCAGTTCTAAAGCAAAGACAGAAAGTGATAAGATCATGCAGGCGTCAAGAACCTCCAGTTACTGCACCTGAAATGGTTCTACAAGTTTTAAATATCAGGGTGAATAGTGTTTCATAAATGTATTCCTTATTTACAGTACTCTTACTGTTTAGCTGCAACATTACATAATATGACCTGAGCTGCTGTTCAAACAAGATTGTAGATTTTCTTGTTTTTAAGCTCTGAATCTGAGCCACAGAAGAAAGAAAGAAGGTGGACCTTTTATTGTAGACTGTATCTCTGAGTCAGGTATTAATAGAGCGGAAAGAGAACGTCACTGGGCACCAGCTCACAGGCAGTGATGCACTTTCAAAAACATCTTCAAGCCTGGATTAACGGCATTCAGCCTAACTGTCTGATTAAGAAACAGCGAAGCAGCAAGGGGGGTTGACGGCAACCTGATGCTGTTCTATGTTTTCAGTCACTGAGGGAGGTAGTGACAAAGCTGAACGAGTGGCTTATGTACAGTAAATGTGTCTGAAAGGTGGGAAGTGGGGCTGACAGGCAGTCATGAGACCAGCTAGCCACAGAACTGATGGAGAAAACTAACTGGAACATGGTGCAACGTGTCACCAGTTCAGGCCACTGGCATTGAACGAGTCTCGTTAACGTGCAATGCAACAACGCAGACTGTTGGCCTGTAGCCATAGCACACATGCTAAACACATAACAAGTGTTCATGTTTTTTTCAATATGGTGGAACTACTCTCTGCATAAAGCTACAGCAGAGAAGAAGCGGCAGCGGCGAGCACAAAAGCAAAGCAACACAGAACCAATGCAGTGTTGCTCATGTTGCTCTTGGACTGAGAGACATTCATCCACTGGCTTTGACAGGCAACGACCACGCCCAGGGGAGAAAGGGAGCAGGCTGAGGGAAACTGTCAAAGCTCAAGTGATCCTTTAAGATTAATATGATGCAGCAACCAAACGTGAACATGTTTGGTTGCTGGCGTTGATGAATGCTGGCCTGGTAAAAACCAGACCCTTCTTCTACACGTTGCTTCATCCAGAGGATCTGGGCTCTTGGTTGTTGAGAAAACAATTACTTCCTGGAGGCGTGGCTCATATTGAGGTTTTAAATTTGACCCAATCTGTAACCGTAATGTAGGTAATGTACCAGTTCGATGCTATGAAGTTGCCTGCGCTGTAAGCAATCATCCTGCACTACGAAGAGAGAAGAGCCAATCCGAATGACTCTACTGTTAATGTTAATTCATTATTTTGGAAACATAACTATCAAGACTACAGGCACCACCTGGCTGTAGTTTTTGCCATCACTAAAACTACAGGCAGACTACGATTCTAAAACAGAGCAGAAAATCAACTTCATGGTTTACAACTTCTCCTTCTGTTTGCTTATTGGCCCAGTAGAAAACCTACTGGAGACAATCCAAGCAAAGAGGAGAGAGCCCAGACTCTAAGTAAGAATTTCTTTTAGTAGAATGGCACAGGAAGACAACGGCCAGGCTAAATAAATGCCAAATAAGACCCTAGTTTCCTTAAATGATGAAATGTTTGTAGCATGACAGAGCATTGTGTCTGTTTTTTGGCCCCTTTTTTGTTGTAAATTTAGGGAAGTAATAAATGGGTAGCATACCATTTCAAACTCCTGACTGGTATTTAAGTGATATTCCCTCTCTCAAATACACACTGCTTTGACTTTTAGTTGAATTTACTTTGGAGAGACAATATAAATACCTTAACCTCTAATATAGTGTTTTGTCTTAGTCTCTATTTTTGTCATGTTACCTCTATTTGTTACCTTCCATTAGTTAACTTAAAAGATTACGCTTTAAGTGTCAGGACTGTAAGACATCAATCTCCTGACACTGAGATTATACCGTCAGAAATCTGAAAGCTTTGGCTTAGAGTAGGGAAGTCCCATCTATCTTTAGTCATTTTATTTGCCTAGAGAGTTTTAGTTTCAGATTTTGATTTCAGGTCTAATGTGCGCGAGAACTAGCTAAACACCTAGAGAATCTTTACTCAGGTTAGGATCCCTTAAGAAATAATTCTTAAGGGATGAGAAAATTAACAACATGGTTGGAAAATATTGACTTTAACCAAACAGCAAAATGCTTTAATTGTAAAATGACAACTCTGGTTTTGGTTCCACATGTTGAACCAGGTTTGGAAACAACAAGGAGCCTTATCAGACCTTAATGGACAGTTACTGTCCAGTTACTGCTTTGCTTTCACATTACTTTCAAAGGGATTCAGATAAAAGTCCCTTTGACGTGGGGTTTTCTAGAGAAAGAAAGTGATACAAAAAAATGTGGCAAATTTTGACACAGGACAGGATATGTCCAAATTAATTACAGCGTTCTCAAATGAAAACTGAGACTGGTATAATCTGTTGCTCATTGGCATACCAGCAGTGTGTCACATAGCACAAAGGACGATCTCCATTCACTTGAACTCAGAAAGCTACATGCCACCAGAAAAACAAAAAAAAAGTTTCGAACTTTTATTTCAGTTTGTCACGGAAGCTGTAGATGGGCGCGGTATTCGGTTAAGAGAGCGCTGCCTAGGTTTGTTTTGTTGGGTGGAGCCGGAATTATGCTTAAAGATATGAGGATGTTCGTTTTTATATATAGGTACCATTAGATTTTAAGAGATAAAGTGGAGCCGACAAAAACTGCTGAAATCTGCTGGGTGCAGATTTAAAATGTGAAATATTAAAAGGGCAGGGAAAAAGCATACAAATCCTTAGCTCTTCTATAGCACTTTTACATGTTAGGTGTGTTTTAATATCATTTTATTATTATTATTATTATTATTATTATTATTATTATTATTATTATTATTATTGTAGTTCATGTGGAGATCAGTCAGTATTTCTAAAATCAGATGTTTAGCTAGCACGTTTCGAGATGCTAGCAGCATTTTCAGGAACTTAAAATTTGAAGCAAAGAACCAAATGCTTGTAATCTTGCCAATGAGATCATTTGATCTTATGGATTTGATAAATGTTTAATGACAAAATCTTTATGGTTTTAAAATGTCATACGGTTTGTACATTTCGTCCTTTAAATTAGTTGGCACAGAAAGTGCCACAGTTAGGAGCTTTTCCCACCTTATGGGGCATAGAGTAAAACAGAATTGCCTCTTGCCCATGTGATACTGTTCACTGCCAATCAGCTGGCTGAAAGAAATGGTTCCAACATGTTTCCCTTGTTACAATGAACTAATTTGACTGTTTGGAAACATTTTTAGTCAAAAAATGTATAAAGTAAAAAAATGTATGAGCCGAGTTGTAACCTATCCCCACAACCGCTACGCATTAGCATGAGCATAAACATGAGCATTAAGAATGTGAAAAAGTAAATATTTCTATATAAAATGGCAGCAGTGACAAACAAACGTGCAAATAAGAGAAGCAGAACTTTCAGACCCGATCATTCATCAGATACAACTCACAACTTCTTCTGTGTTGCAGTTTAGGAACAAACTAACTGCGTGTTCAAACTTTTACCTACAACATCAGCGCCCCTTGTGAAAAAAACTGGAATAATATTACTCACACACATAGAAGCCCAATCCAGCAGTAGACCAGACACTCAACTACCAACCTGAGAAGCAGCAAAGCGCACAGTGACACTTCAGTCCACTCTGACGGTATTCTCTGCCGTCTAGAACCAGTCTGGCTGAGAATAAAAACTCCGGCAGCCTGAGCTGTTCTCTCTGTTTTCCTTCTACCTCCTTCCCTATTTTACTTTCCTCGTCTTGTGGCGTTTGACATCAGAGTTCAGTCTGTGCTTTGTGCAGTCATGAATGAAAAGAGGAACATGAGTCACAGATAGCAGTAACACTCACCAACCACAAATACACATATGCAGAGGCCTTCATGTAAATATATTACTATTGTTTTACCTCTGGAGAGGAAATGATGGCAGTGAAGTAAAGGAACGCGCAATCAACCCTACGTACAAACATACAAACGGATTTTGTTGTTATTACCTTCCAGATGGATGTTGAAATAAACCCAACTTGCGAACAAAGTGAAATTAAAACTCAAAATAAAAAGAAAAAAAATCAGTAGATCTCACCAGAGAATTCAAAAGGGAGGAAAGTCCCACTTTGTCAAAGGTTCTTCTTAGAATAACCGCTGAGAGCATCCTCCAAAACCACCTCACAAGAACACCGACACTATCACATCACCGTTTGATACCAGGACCAACAAGCTTCAGGCAGGGAGGAGTCAGGCAGAAACATCCTAAACTTAGTCATAGTTTTAGAATCTTTTTTCTGCAATAAGGTGTGGTTTACACATCAGCACAGAAATGAAACTGTCAGAATTGGCAGCTAGATGTCAGGTGGCACAAAGAAGAAAAAGAAAGACATGGATGAAAAGCGTTACAGAAAGCTGTCAGGATGTGAATACCAGTTACAGAGAAACGAGAGCGAATGGGAAGACACGCAGCTGCATCTCAATAAATCATAAAGTCAGCGTTCATTTATTTCAGAGCTTAACAGATTACATTTTAACTGTCGTGGATACCTAGAGATGTAGTCTACACCAGAATGTAGAACAGAGTTTGTTTCCCCTTTAGCCTGTGCACTGTCTTCAACTGGACGTTTTTCTTCCACTCAACATTCCATTGCTTGAATAAAGCTGTTTGTTAAGAGCCGTCGTTAGTCTGATGGTGAAACAGGCAGATCAGACACCTTCTCAATATGGAGCAACCATGATTGAAGTTGAATAATTCCCCTCCTGATTATTCAAAAGAAAACTTCCCAAGTGTGTGGAGCCGCTGCAGCGCAGATCTCTGAGGAGTCAGCAGTTTAAAGAACAGGAGCTTAAAATCAGATAATGAACTCCACAACCTTTGGGTTTCCTGTGATGTTTTTTAATGCTTAGTTCATGATTTACTAGGTTCAAAAAATTTACCACAGAAAAACAGTCAGAGATGATCTCAGTCATAAAGCACCTGAAGCATTAATGCAAATGGATATGAAATTACAACAGACTAGAACAGAAATATCCTTTACTGTCCCACAGTGGGGAAATTCGGGAGTAGAGGCATGAAGGTATGTACTGTAGGTTCACACAATGTTCAAAAGAGTTAGTTATTTAAAATATATTATAATATTAATTTACTGTACAGTAAGGATAAGATTGCAACATCAAAATACAGACAATCTGATCCAAGGAATGGATCAGACTGACCATTCCTTGGATAAACAGTATAGTATAATATACTTAGTATAATTATCTGTACATAATGTGGATGTGAATCTGTGTATTAAAAAGACCACAGACTAATACATGAAAAATAAAAACTGTGCAGGAAAACAGAAATGTGCAATACCAGCAGAAATGTTATTTAAAACGAGTAAAACTGCAAATAACTGCAAATATAACATCTATAGGATAAAGGATTTTTAATACAGAAATATTATAGGTGCAATCATAGGAAAGATTGCTGGGTGAATATTGTTATTGACACCCTCCACAAAGAGGTTAAGTTACCGAATGTCTTTGCTAAAGAACTGTCTGCAGTGCCTTTATTCGAGAGCATGTATTGCAAGTTAAGTGGAAGGAAAAAATGTTCCAGAAAAAGGTGCAAAAGCAGCAGGGATAACCACAGGTTTACAGAGATGCAGATTGAATTTTCCAGCAGAACTTGGCACCAGTCCACCCAGTACCTGCTTCAGCACAGTGAAAATGCCATCACTGTGCTGAAGTGACAAAAAACAGGCCTGACCCAAACCCCATGGAGAACCAGCTCAGCAGAACCACAGGCTGACTGTCACCGTGCCACTCTGCATTACTGCAGTAACCTTAGAAAAAATATGTTTATTTTGAACAAACTGAGCTTAATAATCTTTTCATATTTTGATTTCTGCATTTTCTAAAGATCTATAGTTCATGAAATGAAAACATTCAGTTCAACTCTTCACAGAACCGTCTCCAGGTTCTCTGGACTGTAGCTTGTCAGAATATAAGTCAGAGATAATCCAGGCAATCTAAGCTTTTATTGGTGAAACATAAAATAGGCTGTTGGATGGGTTTGGTGGGATTTTTGAGAAGAATCTAATTGAAATTTTCATAATAAAGCAAACTGAAATCCAAGAAATATTTTGTCAATTTCACCTGAGTAAGAAGTGATATGTAAAAAGCTACAATCATAATCAATGTGTCCAAATTCAGGGGGGTAATCCGTCCTTAACCAGGCCGGATGTGAGCGACTGACACTGGATGGTCTACTGTTCAGATTTCTCCTGTCTCATTAAGGTCTTCCAGTCGATCAGCAATCTTTAAAAAACTTGACCTATCAATTCTGATTTTGGCCAATATCAATTTTTTTTTTCTGAAAAGTCAGAAAATATAGCAACAAAGTGGCTAAGTTGGCAACAGTAGGGTGACTCCCAAAATGAAGGAAATCAAGGCCGATTTATAAATCAAGTCCCGGTCCTGTCGTCTAGCAACCATGGCGGTGCTAAACTCAAGCTCAAATTCTTGCAGAATTCTTCTTTTATTAATTACTTAATGCTTTCTTAAGTAAATAATTAAATGAATGGATAAAATAAAAATATATAGCATGTAAATTACAAAAACTATATCTAAACAATTTACTATAGCCTAACAGCACAACATCTTTAAAGCTTTTAAGTTTTGAGCCTCTAGATTTGAACAAACATTTAAAACTGTTCCTTTCCTGCTGTGTCTTCAGATTTGTCCACCATTGATAGAAAAACAAAAATCAGCCATTTGGCCCAAAGTGAATCTTGGGATCAGGTGAGCTCAGTCTTCCCGTGCAATTCTGCTTGATTCAAATCTTACTTCACTTCTCCGTATCGGCTTTCTCCCATTGAGTTTGATTTCTACGATAAAATTTTCACTGTGCCAATCAGTGAACAGAAGTTGTGAATAGTGATGTTGATTTTCTGTAATGTTATAGAATTATAGTCTGCCTATATTTTGGCAGTAGTATTGAAGAAAACAGCTGCCTTATTCAGCATGGCACTTCCTGCTTCGCAGTGGAGGATGGTTGTTTACAGCGCAGACAACTTCGTGTAGGCTTCACAGTGTTGAACTGATGCTTTACATAGTGACTGGGAGTCCACTCCTCCAGGAGGCAATTATTTCTTAATAACCGAGAGTCCAGGCCGTCTGGACGAGGCAAAGCATAGAACTAGGGACTGATATTTACCAGATTAGGGTGAGCTGTTCCAGACTTTTAAATCCAGGAAATGAAGGATGCTTGTTGGGTGCATTTACAGGAGCCTTTGAAGTTAGACAGCTTTTGTTGCACTTCTGTGACGTAACCAGCCTTCGAAGGATCCAGCCATTACATGTGGACACACCCAAAGAATGACAGTTTCTCAATAAGCATTCCATCCTATTACAGTCCATTTCCTCCACAATGTTGGCAAAGTACATGCCGTCCAAAGCTTTTCTTATTACTTTAGACACTGATGCTGAGCTTGCTTGGCAACTCAACTGAACAAATCCACCACAAGCCAACAGTCACATTATAAACTATCCTCATCACTTTAAAGCAGACCTCGATGGCTGAGTGAGCGGAGTAGATCGTCTGATTGTTACACCAACAGAATGTGTCATGTCAGCTTGTGAGTTCTTGATGCACATCTCAGTTTTTTCCACATGGCCTGCTGATTGTTGAACATGAAAGTTAATTTCTCTCATTAGCCTTTTTGCTCAACTTTGATACTGAGAAGCAGATCTGGATTATCAGAGCGATTTGAGGATACGAGGATAGATCTGCTAAACGTCATTTGTACATCACATAAATTAAACTGGCAACATATCTGAAAGAAGCGAACGCAAGACTAGCTAAATATAGCCAAACCGAAATAGCTGCTGAACTCGGCAGACTTCATTAAACTGCACGTACAAGGATGCTGTTTAACAGCAAGGCAACAAATTCAGAAGAACTTTTCACAAGTACGTTGTCAAAGTATAAACACATTTTCATAATTTGCCACGTTAAAACCACAAACTTTAATGTAATGTTTAGGGATTTTATGTGACAAAAAAATATATAGTGCTAGAAAATTCCCTCTCAATTACTTACAGTAATATAAGAGCAGTGTTCCTGGCAACGTTACAAGACAGTAATATCATGATCGAAAATCACTCATTGATCTATGAGATGATGACCATCTTGATAAATATTCCTAAATAAATCCTGACTGCATTAAACAGCTTAAAAAGGCTTTAACATATTAAGTGAAACTGATATTATGTCCTTCCTGTGGTTGCAATAAGAGAATTACATGGATTTCAAAATGGGAAAAGAATTTATAATGTTGTGGTTTAATTTAACTCAATTTCATAGTGTTAACTGGGTGTTTCCAGGTCATCCTCCCAACATCCCTAGTTCAGTGATAACACGAAACCAAAAGTGTCCAACATAAGAACTGACTAGAAGTGAAACTCTCTACTCTGTGTTCACATTTTCAATACGTAGACATGAGCAATTTCACCATTCTCTGTTCTCAAAGAGGGAAATAAAACCTTCCAGTAAGCAGGCTGTTGTCTGAAACAAAATGAGACCTCTTTCATGTTTCACAAGGGGATATATTAACAATAAAAGCCTCTCAGTGACACATTATGAGCAAGAGTGAAACCGAGTGAAAGAGGTTCAATAATGGTCTTAGATTGCTGGTACATCAGCAGCTCGTGTACTTTTTCATTTAGCAGAGTAGGGAGCGAGCACGTCTGTGGTTTAACCAGTAATTACAGGCTCACAGAGGTTAATGCTGCCGTTAGAGATGTTCTGAGGACAAGTTTCAAACTGACTACAATGAAAGATGCAGTTCAATACATTGAAACAATCAACATAACCTTGGTAGCTGATAGATTCTAGAGAGCACTGTTAAAATAAGCAATCTGTAAACGGTTCTGTATTTGGGTCAGCGAAGTCTAAATGTGAAACAGTCACATATCTAAAATCTGCTGATTTTAGATAGTATGCAATCCAAGATGGGTTTTTGGGTCTAATTCATCGTGTGCACTGGTTGGTACACTTCGCTATTCTAATTTGTCTGTTTCCACTGTAAAAGTGGCTCATAAAGCTGACCAGTGCTGCATCATTCCTCCTTCTGCTGTAGGTCCATAGGACAATGATATGGTACGGTTAGTGTGGAGGCATCACACAACACAGAACATTGATTGGGGGACAGAAAAGCATCACTGCTTGGACAAGCACAAAACATTAGTATGTTTTGTGCTTGTCCAAGCACAAAACATACTAATGTTTGTTTGTTGTTAGTATGTTAGTAGATGTTTGTTGTTAGTATGTTTTTGTGTTTGTTGTTAGTATGTTAGTTTGTTGTTAGTATGTTTTGTGCTTGTCCAAGCAGTGCTTGTCCAAGCTTGTTGTTGCACGAGTACAGCGTGTGGCGCCATTAGGCGTTGAGTTCCCACCGCCTGCCCAGTCAGAGTTCAACTAGCAGTGCAAACGCTCTACTGAATGTGCCGGACCACAAAGTAGCAGACCACACCTCACCGACCCGTACTGCCCAATTTATTGGTTTTAACTTATTGCACAGAGTTTTAAATTCAAAACCGAAAACACATGGCAAAATGAAAGTGACCTTAGAAGTCACCAACTTCAAACAAAAATGAACTTTCATGCATAGATTAAGAACAGTAAAGGGTAGGGCAGGACTTTAACTGGGTTTTCAGTTTGGCAGTTGTGGGAGGCTCCACAATCACCAAACCTCTTTAACCACCAACTGCAGTTGCAGCAGTAAGGGAGCACCAAGTGACTTTTTAACTTCTTGTTTGTCATCTTACCATAATGGACATCCCAAGTGATGACTTTGTGAATTCTGATTGAATTTGTATTTAAATCCAAGCTGCATTCACCCACCAAAGATGCCTATAGTCACACATACTGGATCGTGTGATGCTAATATAATCAGCATTAGCATTTATTTCAAAGGATTTCGACAATAAAAGTTATACAAGACATAGGTGACCTTAGGGTCAGCTTTGGTTGGACTGGAACAGCACTGGTCAAGCTTTGTGTTTGCACCCAGAATAAAATTTTACATCTTGAAGTACATAATATATTACATAGAAGAAGTAAAGGGAACACCAACTTTCTGACTTAAGTTTTTATATAATGATATTTTCTCATCCCACAAATGTCTTACCAATCACTGCTGGAGCGATGCTATTGTTCTTACTATGCCAACAAATTTCCATGACATGATGAAGGTTTGATCCTTTAACATCAAGTAGAGTCATAAAGTGTTCAGGGAAAAAATCTGCTTACGGTGACCAGTACTTTATTATTGCCCAGTTTTTACCAAGACTTGAAAGGCAGCCACAGCTGTCTGCTTCCTGTGTTTTTACAGTTCAAATTTAATCATCAGATTGTTCACCAAAGTACAAGCTTTCCCTTTGTTATTGGACTGATATGTATATTTTGGAACCTCCACCAGATATCTTCGTTAGTTGTACGATTGTATTGATACATTTGGCTCAGGAGACAAAATATTCACAGGAACAAAACAGGATGTGGGAAAATTAAAAATCACTCACTTTTTATAAATGGGGAAAATGATTCACATTGATACTGGGAAACACTCAAGTCTTCCTCTCTGAGTGGCCTTTCAGTCATGTTGATACAGGACTTGGTTCACTGTGGATAATGGGACTCTCTTAAACTGCTTTGCTTTAGTTTTGCAGTTGATTCATACATTTTCCAACAACACAGGATCATCTCTGAGACACAGACCTCATCTCCTTCCTGAACTGTTTGGACATTCAGCCAAGGAAGAAATATATTATTTGTATTTTTTTTACAATGTATGTAAATCTCATCCTCATAAAAGTGTGTCTTTTTTGATCAATCATGAAAATAAGACGCGAGTCAGGCTAACATTAGCCTCAAAATGGTATTATCATTTTCTACTAAATTACTAATTTTTACTAAATGTGTAAAGAGGCAGCTGACGCCAACAAGCCTTTCAGTTTTCTTTTGATTTGTTGTGAAAAAAAGACAACAAAACAAAACAAAAAAAAACTTTGAAGCCAGTTTATTCTTGGGAAAGAAAAGTGAATTCCCATCAAGCATTAGATGTTGGTGGAAATGAGAGCAGTCGTCATCTAAGGGCGAGCAAACACACAGCTAGATAATACGAGCCAGTTTATTAGGAAATGGCTCCTGTATGCTTCAATGGCACCTGACCTGCCTGTGTAGTTGCCATGGAAACCCGACATAAAAGACAGAGCTTGTTCCTCTTTGAGTGGACTGAGTCAGAAAAAGACATGCGGATCGAGGTCAAGTCAGACAGCCGGTCGATCAGCGAGATCAGGAGACAGAGTTGAGAAGTTTTCATCTGCTTCTCACTGATCAGCTCTGGCTGCATGCTGCCCTGTCGCTTACTGTCTCCTCCCATAACGCGCCTTCCCAGGTCACTACCATCCCTGTCACTCTTCAATACGGAAGTGGTTCCAAATCTAAAAAATATCTCACTTCCAAGTTCCATTAATATCACACTGGAAAGAAAAAATGTTTACCTTCAACCAAAACTCTTGTTATTCATGATCAATTAAACTTTTGTCTTTTTATACGTGGCATATAGCCAGTTCAGTTCATATTTGTCTTGATTTGCAAATCCTGCGTGGCTCCTCTGCATTTTTTGGAAGCTAGCTGGAGCTAGCAGGTATTGTACACAATGTATTTGATTGGCAGCAGACTGCATACCTTGATTGGTTTGTGGATTTACATCACAAGATGAGTGAAGACGGGACCTGTGGAAGAGCACATGATCTTCCACAGGTCCATCTTCGGTTGCGGTGCAACCAAAGATGAACAAATACGCAGAGAGACTTCGGAGAAACTGGCCGCTTAAGGGTACACGAGACACATGACATCATAGGAGTATCGACCACAGCTCCTGCACACTTACGGCCTGCCCATGTTTACACCCACAAAACAGTGTGAAGCACACTGCAAGTGGAGACACACCCAACATGGCCAGAACTTAACCAGACATTCACCAGCTGGAGTGAGATTTGACAATGGAGACGTGGTATAATGTTGCCATTTGGCAACAAGTCACTTGAAGCCCTACCACACAGACAGTACCTCCAATTTTACAATGTAATGCACTGAAAGAGAGATGAGAAGAAATAGCAGTTTTTATGACATTTTTTTGATCAGGAACAAAATACATACTCAACAATAAATGAGGTAAGTTCACTATTCTGTTATTTATTGTGCTGTATTTGATCATTTAATAATGATAAACTGTTAAAATGTTGATGTTGTCATATGGCGACACTGTACTATTAAGATTACAATTGTATTGCTACCCTCGCATGTTGATCTTCTAGAGTCTGCTATAATAATGCATTTTGTGAGTCCTTTCCATATTGCATATGACTATATTTGATACTCTTTCTTCCATTTACATCTTTAATGCAACAATGTTTTATAATTTCTTAGGAAGAAAACCAAACTAGCAGTTCCTTTTTATGGTGGTGAGGATGAATTAGGTTTAGTGATGAAGAAAATGAAGAGCTTGCAACTTTGCAATTAGACAGTGAGGATGATGAAGACTATGAGCCAGAGAATAAGAACAGACAGGTCAGGAGGACCAGTGAAGTCAGAGGGACCAGTGAGGTCAGGAGGACCAGTGAGGTCAGGGGGACCAGTGAGGTCAGGGGGAACAATGAGGGTGAACGTGCAATTATTACTTGTGTGTTGCATTAAATTGACAGGTTCATAACATACTAAGGATATTTGTTTGTTTTCTAGGTCCACCTCTTCACTGGAAGCTGAGAGGAATTGCTTCATCAGCTGGAAGGAACCAGAATCCCTTTAAAATCAGAGCTGTTTCCTCCTGTCACATCCACAGATGCAGATAAACTTGATAACCTCCCATGAGTCTAATTTCTTCTTCTTCTATTTTATTTTACTTGTAAAGCCCGACTGCGGTGCTAGGAGAGAAATCTGCACACACAGCATCTTTGAGCCAGTTTTCGTGATGATTTCTCCACTGGGAGCAGCAGAGAAAAGTCTTCATGTACTTCTTTCGTTTACCATTGCTTTCTGACTCATAAATTTAAAATGAGCCTAATTAAAGCCACGCCACAGCAGGGGAACAGTCCTTGACATGATGCTAATTGAAATAAGCATCCTCCCTCTGCCATGGTCTGCCCGGTGCCGTCAGAGGTCATCTGACGGCTCAAAGTACGCATGCAGCTTCTGTTTAACATCCTCACACACCTCCAGCTCACCATTACATCAGATGCTAATTTGTCATCCACAGCACCACAGATAGCAAAGACTAGGCATACACACACACACACACCCACACACCCACACACACACTTCCCTACATCTTTATTGGTGTAGTGAAGGAGCAGAAAGCCAGCCATGTGTAATTATTAGCTCTTAAAACTTACACAGTTAGTACCTTACACTGCCCAAATGAGTCTGCATGAACACTTAGTGTTACTTTTTTGCACGCCGTTCCCATCTAGTGGTGGTAAAACACATAGCAGGTGGGGGAGAAACGAGAAGAAACACACAGCGGGGTATATTTATCCCCCCAGGTGCCGAAAACGTAAACCCTAATAGTAGCAAACTCACTTCTGAAAGCTGCGTGTTTGATTTCCCCAGGCTAGGGCCACACACAAGCATGCACACACACAAACACACAGCTATTATGTAACCGAGAGCCAAGCGCTGCCATGGAAACGATGCAAGGAGCATAGTGGAGAGGAATGACAGACTAGACAGAGAGGGAAGCATACAAGGAGAGACAAATATAAAGCTTTTAGTGTGAAGTCAAAGCAATCACTTGAAAGATTTCAATTGCTGCTCTGAATAATTTGCATGTACGTGATTATGACTCCATCTTATTACTGGAAATATAAACACATCTGATAAGTAAGTAACCTACAGAGAACAACAGTTCAGCTGTAAAAACCCACAACTTTTGAGTTAGATTTTCTCCCTAAGCTTCATATTTTTATCTACATATTTTAGAATTTTAAAGGATTTAGGCATGGTAAAATTATTCATTTATTTTAATGTTTTATTTGCTTCAAATGAACAAATACAAAATAATCAAATCAGTCCAAGGGATGCACGATATGTTGGCATTAGCATCGGCATACGGTAGAACATTTTCGACATATCGGTATCAAAACGTAAAACTGGGCCAATATTAACAGCCGATGTTTATTTCCATAACATTGCTTAACATGTGTTTGGGATGGGAAGGGGAGGAGTTGGCCTTGTGGTGTTTCCTTTAGCGTATGACAGTGAGTGTCGTGTAGTGCAGGACGGTGTGGAGTTTAACTGAAGCAGAGAAGCAATGTCAGCATGTCAAAATGTTTTTCATGGCTTCAAAAGCTATAGAGAAATGTATGAATAACAGGTATTTGCCAACATTTTCATATCACTGCATCCCTAAAATAAATTCAGTGCATCAAATAGGAAATACTTTCAATAATGGATCAAATTGCTAGATAAAAAATATGCAGGCTTGTAATGATTTCATGTGGTTTTTATTCTTCCTTCCTCCGAAGTGTCAAAGTCAAATGGCACAGAAATTAAGTTGCTGTTGTTTACCTACCTGAGGGTGGAACAAGTGGCATTATCTGATGCTACAGAACATTTTGTCTTTACATAAAATACCCTAAAAAACTCCAGACAGAGCAAGGATCAAAGTGTTTGGACAGAAACCCCAAAGCACTATCCAGGAAGCAGGAAATGCACAACAAAAGGAAGTAAACTGAAATGAATAATATATGATTAAGAAATAGAAGTCAGAGCAAGTGAGTGAATGGTAAAAAAAAAAAAAGAATTGGGTTTAAGAAGGTCTGTGAGCAGAAAAAACAAACTGGAACCATAATTAACCTCTAAAGAGGAGGAAACCAGTTTCCACTGTGATCATTTCCATGCCAAAGCAGGGAACTTTAATTTCTATAATGCCATTCATGCACAAAGTCCTTCACAGCCAATCAAAAGAAATACAATGAAAAATAAAAATCCTTTAATCTTGTCTTAAAAAGAGAGCTCGGTCTGTCCTTCGCTTAAAAGCTTTGCATAAAAGGGAAAAAATGGTAAAATGCTAATTTAAGTTTGATCTCAAGCTTCAGTCACTCACTGGTGAGATGGTTTAGTGGAAAGCCGCAGCAAACAAGAATGTTTCCAGTCCAGACTTAAAGAAGCCAACAGTTTCTGCACATATCAGGTTTTCAGGGAGTTTCTTCCAGAAAGGAGAACGGAAACTACAGTAAATGCTACTTCCTCTATTTAGCTCTGGTCCTTGGAATAGGACATTTTTATCCTGGTATGTTTTGTATCACTGTCATGGTTCATAACCCAAACATGAAGATCAGAAACTGATGGCTGGAAATTCTCCTTTAGGATTTTATTGCTTAGAGAAAAACTGGAGCTTCCATCAATTGTTTCAAGTCATAAAGCAGCAAACCTTTCTAAACTATTTGTATTTGGAAATCCCAGAAGATGACTTTTTAAACTTCTAATTAAAATAGCATTGAAGATAAATGGAAACACTCTGGTTCTTTGAGTGACATCATGGGAAACCCAAAGCAAATAAGCAGTGTATTAGGAAGACCAACACAAGTCTGAGAAGAGTCTATTAATATTTCATCAGTAGCGCTCATCATCAGCCATCAGAGGAGACGCTGGTGTCTTATTGATGCAGTGAAGCAACAAGCTCCTTGTGCATGGGTGCTGCTATGTATGTATGCGGAATTTTGGAGAGATTTTAGTCAGTGATTTCACACAAGAGTTATGGATTCAACACTTTTCAATGAGAAGCTCAACTTTTGAAGAAATGTGATGCTGAGAGCCAGCTGCCCAGTGAGGCCAGTGCCCAGGGCCAGTAACCATAACCTTAACCCTTACCCTAACCCTAACCCCTAACCCTAACAGGTGAATTACAGGCACTGTAACTCACCTGTTACAGTGCCTGTAAACAGGTGAGTTGCTGCTGTACGCAAACCACTAACACACAAAAATAAAAAGTCTTTCCACTGCAATTTTGCAAAATACACCAATTTCAATAAGGCTGAAAAAACACCTAATCCAAGTGCAAAACATTTGATTTTATTGAAACATAAAATGGATACACAAAATTAGCATGTTTCCATTAAGCAATCCATTTGATTTATTTCTTCCAATTTGTACAATTTTATGGTCAGTAGAAACAGCTAAAGATCTTCATTTTTGGTCTCATGAGGAAGATTATTGTGATTGGCTATAATACATCAATACATTTGGATAAAAAGGAAGAAGTTTGCAAGACATAGGACGCCATCCCAAAATAAGACGTGGGTCTAATTTAAAGTCAGACAATGTGAAAACATTTTTTTTTCTTTTCACACAATTTACGTAAGCTTCTAGTTTCAATTGTATTTGCTTAAGTACCAACTAGAATGGGCAGCAGAGGCCCCGGACTGTCTGATATCACTGCCATCTGTAGGCAATAACATTTTACTTTTCAATGACGGAGAGCCCAGCAAAAAGAACTGGCCTTGCTTCTAAAAGCAGTTTCTATTGTTCTGTATCTTGGAAAGGGCAGAGCTCCTTTCAGGGAAACTCGTCTCTTGCTGTTACATCAGGGAGAGGCACAGGAAAAGAGCTATAAATGGCAAGTGTCCCAGGTCAGTTTTTCAGCTCAATCTAGGACAGTCAGCATGACGTAAAAACCATTAAGGAAGACGGGAGCTGTTGCACTGCTTATCAACGTACACAAGAGGAAGTGGCTGACAGAAGATGAAGAAGTACTACGTGTCCTTTTATGTATTTCTGGGTCTAAGAAACACATTACCCACATCAAGAGATTTTCTGAGAAAGCAATCATTCTGCGTGTTGTTGTTGTGAAAACGCAGCAACCAAAGACAACGCGTTGGCACGATACAGCCCCGGAGCAAACTACGGGGCCACAATAGACACACAATGGATTCTATTGCGATTATGTGTGATAGACCTAATCGCAATAGTGTGCGATTAGACCAAATAGTGGTCTATTTGTAGGTATTTAACTTTAATCCTCTACACACACCTGAGTCAAATATTCAGGTCGTTAGCAGAAGTCTGGAGAGCCTGTCTACATACCAAGGAAGTAATTCACCCATTTGATTTATCATCCAAAAGTTGCAGAACAACGGCCATTGACAACTGGAGTTGAATAGCCTTGTAGCAGAGCATAACCCTGCAATCTGACATTGGGTTATATGTGCATTTAGTTTTTAATTTTAAAAAAATTAACATGCATACTTTTCCTTCCATTTCATACTTGAAATGGAACGAATTTGGGAAATGGAACTATTCCCAATTTGTGTTTGTAATTCAATTCAATAAAAAAATATATTTATTTCTCCCAAAAGAAAATTAAACATTGTTGTAACTCAAAGGTGTTCAAAGAGTTGCTGTGGACAGTAATGATGGGGACACGAAACTTCTCTGCTAATTAAAAAAAAGCCTCTGACTGAAAGCCATTGCTGTGTGACAGTCTCATGAATGTCACAACATGCTAACAGTTCAATTTACAAGCAACACGTCCTGGACGACACAACCAGTTTCTGGCAAGTACTGCTAATCAATCTCATTTGCGTTTGCCCCTTTTCTTTAAATCATAACTGTCCCAAGGTAAAGAAAGAAAAAAGTAAGAACAAACATACAAATTGCAAAAATGTTCAACTGATATTAATACCTTTTGAACCCAATACACACAGAAATACAGCTAGTCCATTTCATTTGGCAGCAGTTGGGAGAAAAACTAAAGATTTCCTTTTAAAAATGATAGAGGACATCACTGAAATGACGTACAAAGAAACAACAGCGACCAGCAGACTCAGCTCTATCACTGACACTGACTGATTGTTCAGTAATTGTTCTTTTAGCCTTTATCCATCCTTCCCATTCCAGTCTGTTTCCATTCACGCCCAGAGACTCCATTCCTGACAACACAGAGCCTGAAAACCAAGAATTAGGGTAGGAGGAGGTGAGAAGTGTCAGGCTGCCAACAGATGTCAGTGCTCCGCTGCTATTTGTGGTGATCTGTGACTTCAAGAAGGAGCTAAAAGCTGGCCATCCGCAAACATCACTGTTTGTTAAAGAAAAGGTCAGTGTTGCCTCTGGATGGACCGAAATGACCATTTTGAACACCACACAAGAATTGGTGCACCATAGGATACATGATGCATTTTAAGGGTTTTGTCCTGCTCTCAACAAGACACTATAGGATGGGTAGCATAGCTGCATTGGTTCATGTGACTCCCTGATGCCTTTGGCCTACTTAACAAAGCTGTAGTAGACTCCAGCTTGCTGATAGCTCCTAGCCTATTGAGCAGTTTAGTGTCCAGGTGGAACCAAAACCATCTGCAAAAAAGGGAAGTAAATATTAATGAAAGCTGTCCAGATATCTGTAACAAGGATAGGTGGATCAACATCCAAAGTACAGCAACACACAGGATAAGACCAAATTATCTCACATCCATATCTAAAGGAATGGTTCAAGGTACTGATGAAGTAACTTGGGATCAACTTGGCGCTGCCCACTGTCTTGGCTTTCTCTGAAACCTGAATCATCCAAACCCTGACTTGAGGTGCAAGAGGTTTTTATTTTAAACTTGCCATGGAGGTCCGACGCAGTGCAACACAGAGGCACACAAGGACACATCACCATGAACACACATAGAATTTAAACAGGATTAACAGAATATGTATGTTTTTTCTACTGAGTTCTTTGAGAAATTCAAAGCGAATGGACTTGTTCACTTCGACCGAACCGAGACCAAGGTTTACAGGGGAACCAGAGTTTTCCTCTTTGGTCCTCATCAGAGTTCAAGTTTGCATTCACATTTCCCCAGAATGAACCAGATGTTCTGGGCACAGGTGAAACTAAATTTCTTAACATGAACGCAAAAATAACCAAATACAAGACCACAAAATCCTAAGTCCTAAACTGTATCAAAACTCAAGCCCAGTCCTACAGACGGTGACAGCTGTCAGCCAGAAAAAAAACCCCAAAACAAAACATAATATCTCTTACTGTTTCCACTGTGTGTATTAAAGGTATATTTGGCATTTTGACTATTTAAATAGGCAGTTTGAAGCATATTCAGAAGGGGTCTTAAGTATTCTCAGATTTCAGCTGTTTGTGGTCCCTAACCCCCATGAACTCTGGGGCTCCATTGTAGAATCTCTATTCCTTGTTGCTTTTCGGACACATGTTTGTGTGAACCCAGTTTGTTGCTTTATGTTCTTCATCAGTAAATGCATGTGAATATGGGTTAGTTTCATTAGTAATACATTCTCCCTGCTCTGGGTGATATTTCCTATTTGTCTATGACCTATTCTTGTTACTAACGTTGCTGAGAAATAGACTGAACTTCTTTTTCGCATGATTGTATAGTAGTTTGACTGTCAATGGGACATAAAAATATGTGTCATATAATATATTATTTGATTTATAATAATAAAATAAGAGTGACTATACACCACTACTAGATGCCACACTGGTCTCACGTTAGAGTCGAGTTTATTGGTTTTTAATAACTGTAACCCATAATGATCAAATATAATTGAAACAAATTCTTGAAATAGATCACTCTCATTTTCAGGAGATTGTTCGTCCACCATTACTCTCAGATATTACAGATTATTAGACAGCTCACTGAACCTTTGACAAAATGCCTCAAGAGTCCACCCACCTCCAGCCACTAGCCTTCCTCAATTGAGGGTAAAGTTCACAAAGAAAATATTTGAGGAGTGGAGCTGTTATGAAATTATAAATCTCCTCCAGCTAGAGAGGGCGGTCAGCCAAAAAAGATGAGGTCCGTGTTAGAAGAGACTAAGCTGGACAAACAAATGCCTGTGTCTGTCACTACTGCTACACACAGTGGTGGGTAAACATGTTTCATAACCAAAACGTGCTGTTGTTCAACTTGCACCGTCATTTTTACGGCTTTGTTTACGACAGGTCCAGCAGCTGCGGAAGGGCAACGACCTCCCAGTAACCAAGAAAGCGGTCGGCTCATTAGTTCCTTTGGTTCATTTCTTTCTGCTCCTCGCCTTATATCCGTCTCCCTCGCTCTGCAGCAGTGTAATGCCAGCTCCCCTCAGCCCTGCGCTGCCTCCTGCGTCACTTCCCCTCCCAGTCAGCTGTCATGTAAACACAAACACACCCCTGCACACAGGCGTGCGCTGACATATGAGCTCAAAGGCACATGTACAAAAACACTCAGTCACATGGCTGCTGCTAATTATGACCACACAAACCCAGCGGAAATTCTACTTTCACAGCTGGCTCTTTGAGCTGCAATAACACACACACACACACATACACCAATACGCAGGGAGAAAATTAAGTGGGAACCATTCGTTTTAATTATTCAGAAAAAAGAACAAGCTCATTCTTTCATGAGTTTTCAATAACGTTGTTTTAGAGAGGGATGTTTTATAAAGAATGGGAGAGGAAGTGTTTTTGACGACAGCAAGACAGCACTGCAAAAACACTACTCTGCTGTATTTTTGCCTTTTCATCACGTTTTGTATCATCAAACTGATTTTAATATCAAAGAGAACCTGAAAACATTTTAAAAATGCAGGTTTCAAATGTTGATTTAATAAAGATGTAGCATGGAGGGGAATCGAAAATACATACAAGACAAAACGACGGCCATGGCGCAACAGAAAGTCTGGTGGAGGCTTTCTGGCGGCAGAGATGTTTTTGTATTGTTTTGTTTTTTGTATTACCACAAACTATTGTCACTGGCTCTATCCAGTCGGCCATGTTTGTTTGCTCTGAACTCTAGTTTGGTTTTGAGAGGTTTTGTGAGATTTCCCGTCTGACAGTAACCTGGTTGAATTTCCTGAGATTGGCTCATGATGTGTTGGGTTTTGAGATCTTTCAGCCTGCTTCATGTGATCAGAGAGTTTCTGTTTGTTCTAGATTCTACTAGTCTGGCAGTAGTCAAACCTGGATTTGACAAGTAAAACTGAACTCAGATGTGACAAAATATTTTTAGAAAAGCCCTGCAGTTATTCACAATTAACTAAATCTCGTGGGATTGGACATTACATTTGAAAGGTTGGGTTGACTTCGGGACCTTAAGTTGTTATTTTGACAAGATAAGTCTTTTCTTAAAATGTGATGAACTGAAACATTTAAAGAAGAAAAAAAACTACACAGGAGAAAAAAGTTTCTAAGAAAACAAATTAGTGAAAATGGAGAATAAATCACCTTGTTTAGACATTTCCTGAGGGGTTTCCCAGGGATCAGTGTTGGGCCCCAATATGTTTATTCTGTATATTAATGATATTTGCGAAGTGAAAAGTGATTTGTTTTTGCAGATGACACAACTATTTTGATTTGTGGAGATGATTACACAAGAAACACATACATCAGTGACCTGGTTTAATCGAAAAAAATGTCATTTACTATCAATAAAGTTAACAGAATTAAATGTAAAATGACAATGTAATATCTAAAATAGTTTGTGAAAATATATTTTTTAGGTGTGAAAACCATATTAGTTTGGAAACCACATGTATCCAGGAATATTTTAATTACAGATAAGCTAAAGTACTTATAAATCAATATTATTTCCAAATACTTTTTTTTCTTTCTTACTGCAGCTTATCTGGGATAATGTATAGATGTTTGACATAAAAGCAGAACTTGTGGAAAATACAGAAAAGAGCTGCAAGAATAATTAACAATGTGAACAAAGTCATTTAAAAAGTCAAATGCTCTAAAGTTTGTTGATCTGGTCAAAAACAATATTGCAAAAATAATGTATAAAGTACAACCTTCTGCCTGTCACTATAAACATTGTTTTTAGACAAAGATTGAAGCTTTAAGCTCAGAAGAAAAATACAAAGAAAAATTTAAGATGATCAACACGAGAACCACTATGAAAGCATTTACTGTATCTGGAATGAAAAGGTTCAAGAACCCATTATATAATTTTTCTTACTCTTACATTTTCCAATCATGATGTACGTAAATAACCACACAAAAGTAAAGCCCCATTTGACATTCAACAGAGCAGAGGAAATAATAAAACCTCATATGTCCATCTACATTCAAACGAAAAAGCTCTATTTGCTGAGACAATAGAGAAGCAAACACTGACCCAGCGTGCTGCACAGTCTGTGACGCAGATTGGAAAGTCTGTGATCAGTTAACACAAGCTAGCGGCCACAAAAACACACACAGATAAACAGGAACACAAGTCAAACAGGCAGAGGCTCTTTGCTTCTGGACTCCACTGAAACACTCCAGCTATTCCAAACGTGTCAGTAATCTGAGTTCTGGGCAGATTTCTGGCTTTCTCTGTGTTTAATATTCCCAAACTCTGCTGCTGAGAGCGGAAGTGACAGCCCACAGAGGTGTGAAAGTTTGCTTCAAAAGCATGATGGATTTCCCCTCCCTAATAAGATCTAACATAGCAGTATTTACTGGTTAATGGTTGTTACTGAGGATTATTGCTAATGTTATGAGGGCTGGAGAGGCGCCGTCACTCGTGTTCTGCCTCACTCAGGCTTGTCAGGACACAGCTGTGGATTTGTTTACGAGGGGAACGACATTCAAATGATGAAAAACATAAACCAGCATGCAGGGGGAGAGGTGATGCAAACCACAGAGCTTCTGCTGCAGAACGAGCAGCCAGAGCACGAAGAGCTGGAGAATCAGAAGGCTGAACGTCGTCACCGTGTTGATGTAATGCATTCAGAGAAAATACGCTGTCAGAGCTTCGCTATGCCTTCACGGTGCAGAGTTACGTAATATCTGCCCTGGATGATAAAGCTCATAGCACACAATTTCACAGTTGTGCGTGTGTTTAGGTGAAAGTATTTAGTTCCATTGTCTACGTTGCACAACCGCCTTTTAGCTGTCTTGTGGCTCGCAAGCTGTAGATTTTAAAGAGCACTTCCCTAACAGCGGTGACGGGTGGCGCTGTTTGTGTTTTTTGCAACCTTAAATATTTCCAAACAGCCAAGTGAATCTCATGTCAGAGTGACAGGACAAACTAAAAATAGCAGGCTTCTTCCAACCAGCTGACTGGCAGTGCGCAGCAGGAGTTTTGGGGGGGGAGTCTCTGGTCATCTGAGCAGAAACAGAAACCACTTCTGGTTTTGTTTCCAACTTCAAGAGATGCTTTGTCAGCTTTAACGCCATCGCTGCTTTGGTTGGTCATGGTAAAGAAAGAGATGAGTCAACGTACAAAATGTAAATATGAAAAGTCACAGCAGCCTGGCTCCAGCTAACCAGTTCAGGGATGATTTGGGTTTATCATCCCTGATGATCATCCCAAATCATCAGGGATGAGCTTTTGCTGCCGCGTCACAATGTTGCTGTCAGGATTGTTGACAGCAATGATCTTCCTTGAGTGCAGTATAAGGAAGAGTTAGTGCTCTAGTCTTTGTTTAACTTACTTAGAAACTTAAGTTGACACAAAATGTATTTTGTGGAAGTACTGTTTGATCTGTGTGGGGTATCCAGTCTCTTTTTCACATTTAATCACATTACGACTAGAGGCTTCACTGTCATTTATTGGGATTTTACATGATAAATCAGGACTCTGCAATCTGCAGCTTCAGAGGTATTGGCTCTTTAATTCTCTGACTTAATAAATTTGAAAAAAATTATATAGCTATGAACAATGATTTAATTATAATGGCAATAGAAAATGATGGTTTTATCAGTTTTCTGTATTATTCTGTGCAATATCTGTATAGAAGTTTTACAGTCGATGCTAATATTTACTTTTATGTTATTTAAGATAAACTTAGGTTTGTTTTTTTTTCCCCAAAGGTTTGTCTTCCTTTGTAAAAGTTATATTAAAAGACTGTAAAATAAAATTTAAAAAACTAATAATGCAATAAATCATTTTGGCTACATTTTGGAACAAAGATTTATAGAGTATATTAGTTTATAAAATCTAATAAAATATATAACGTATTACAATGTAAGTAAGGTACTTTGTTCCAAGGGACAAGTAGGTTTAAATTTATTTTTAATTTTTGTAGCAGTAAGGGTAAATATGGGGTTTGCGGGTCTAAAATGATGAGATCCTGGTTGGTCAGTCCTTGGTTCCTGGGCCTCCGTGGGGCCTGAATGCAACTTGCTCAGGTGTATGAGCAATGGCCCAGTTAAAGCAAATCAATTAATTAACCCATGTGGGTTTCCTCAAGGCTCCAGTTTAGGCCTGATCCTCTTTCTGTTTATTGCTCTTTAGGGAAGTTTTCTTCACTTGTATCTCTACGTCTAGAATTTTGTTGTTCACCATGATGTTTGAATCTTACTGCTCCTACCAGATGCTGCTTGTTATCATTCTATTCTGGTACTGCATGGATTTTCAAACATGACAGAACAGATGCCAGGCTTTTCAATTTTTTAACAAAAAAATAATTTTCTTCTTGGTCTTCATTTTCAGAAAAATTTACTTAAAATGAGCCTGATCATCTCCATTTGGATGGTTTGTGTAGTTCGCTTAGTCTATGCTGCCCTTTAATATTATTGAAAAGAAGCCGTTTGAAATAAAGGTGCAAACATTTGACACACAGCACAAAGTAGTTAATTTCCACTTTTATTTATTTATGTTTTATTAATCTATATATTTAAGTCCTAGCTGGCAGTTTTACATGTTTTAATTGTCTGAGCCTAATATGTTTTGAGGAGAATTTTTATTTTGTTGAGGCTTCATTATCCATTTAATTTATTGTTTCTGTTTTGTTTATTTATTTCGGATATTCAAAATGCCTTCTAGTTACAGAGTTAAATGTTCCTTGGAAATTAAAATTTATCAATCTTTGAGAGGGTGCATCTGAATTATTATGGCTTTAGCAATGCATTAGTTAAAAATGGTCCCAAACGACTAAATTTATTGCATTTATTGCAATATTTTTCGGGGACAATTTTACGTCCAGAAACAGGATCCTTTCACTAAGCTATCATCAGAAAAGTTAAAAGAAACAATTGCTTGAATACATTACAGTGCATAATGAATCATCTAGCTATTTTTTAAATACAGGGAAAAAATAAACTTTGTCAAAATTATCATTTATAAGGAGGCTAAAACTAATTTGAACTGAGCCAGCTCGGTCTAAATTCCTCTGGTTGTGTTGCATTTATACCATTTCAGCTTTGAGCGGCTGTCCCTTTAAAAGTGTTTCCGACGGCCCTGGCTGACAACTAAAATGATTACATTTGCAGTCTCTGTATCCGCCTCGGCCATTCATTCTAAGTGGAGACAGCGGCTTGTTGTTAGTTTGCGAGAGCTGACGCTGGTAGCGAGTCGCAGAATGTTTCCAGTCCAGCCACAAGCGTCGCCTCGGAGCTCTTCTCTTGAATCGCTCCCCCCCACCACCACCACCGTTTCCCGCTCTCCCCTCCCCAGTTGTTTACTCCAAGTTCAATTTCTATCTGCGCAACAGCACCTGGAATGCGGACACTGGCGACCACAGAGTCAGCGACAACACACACTCATGCGGTCAGTGTGTAGCATTATAAAGCTCTTGTCCCGCAGGATGACTGCGCATTTCCCTGAAAACTGTAAGAGAGAGAGAAGGAAAGGGCAAGCCGACAGATGCGGGCTGTCCCTACAGCAGTGTAGCGGCGCGCAGACGCACCTGCGGCAGCGACGCTCAGCACAGCAATGACAAATAACTTCACTCACGTTAAAGGCTGCTCCTCCTTTTCGGGCCCGCTCTCTGTTTTTAACTGCGTGCCAACGCTGGCAGGTGCAGTCCCCATCCCATGTCCGCCCGCGGTCCGGCCCGGTTCGGTTGGGGTCGGCCACGCTCGCTCCACCGACAGCAGAACGACTGCGTAGATTTCCGCCCCGTTCTCCATCAGCTGAGAACTTAGTGCGCTCTCCGGCGCAGCGCTCCTGCCTTTTCATTATATCATGTCCATGTGACACACCAAGGTCTCACTCAGCTGAAACTTAAAGGGACCTCTCCTGTGATGGCGCACCGCGCGCGCTCGTGGCGGGCGGTGCGCGTCCCGGGCAGCTCGAGATGCTGCGGGCACCGGCAGGAGTAAAGCAGCAGTTTGATGCTGCTGATCAATAAGGAAGTTAGCTGTCAGAGGACTGAGGCTGGATGGGAAGTCTGCCGAGCTGATGGTTGCATTAGTCACCCTTGTATGGAGGATGAAAACTGACATGATTAAAAATAAAAGCAGAAATATATATTTCATTTTTCGTTGGCGCTGCTCCCCATAAACAATGCAAATCATATGAACGTTTTCTGAAAAAAAAAAACGAATAGAACAAAGCATGTTGGTGTGACAATAACTAGATGAATCAGCTGTATTAGTCCCATAAACATGGAGGTCAAGAACAGCCCCCATTATTTAACATTAAAAACTTTAGCTGATTTAAAAATCAATGGGGGGAAAAAATCACATTATTCACACATTTGTCCTAGAGAATGAATTGTTCTTTATTTACAGAGCAAAATAATATCTGGTTTCAAATGAAATGAAATGACATCAGACTTTTGCAGAGCTTCATTAGGACACTCAAAAATGCTTAAAGATCTGGTTTCTGCTGCTGACGATAACAGTCTGATGAAAAATATCACACAGGCTTATAGTCCTGAATCCAAGTTATAATCTTATTAAGTTAGCTTTCTGATTTCACAGTGAGTTCCTGTATGCATGACATCATGGCTTGGTGACTAACAGTTAGGGGGAAAGCAGGTGATCTCATTTCAGTTGATGGTAAATCAGAAAGCTTTTGAATTACACTTTGTTTTAACCCGTTCACTTCATTTAGCTCGTAATAACAAGCTCCATCTACCAGTTAAGTGATATATGGAAGTCTGTTGGGATAATATGTAATGTGTATTTTAACCAGATGTTTAAGAGCTGTACAGGTAACCTTACTACTTGAAATCAAGCTCAGTTTTCAGCGTGAAACATCAGATGTCAAAAACAGGGACCATGATCAGTTTCTAAATCAGTCATATTCAGCTGTCATAAGCCTAAAAACACATGTACAGGTTGAAATTAAAATTGAAAACGTTCTATTAAACCCTTTGATAATAGGGGCTCATAGAAAATCAGATCCTTGAGAACAAAACCCGAACTCTGGGGGGTATCTGAGGCTTGAAGACCCCCTGTGGTTTTACAACTGTCAGCAACAAAAGGCTCCTCTCAGCTCCGTCTGCCCAGCTTTCTTCTGCTGTTTGTTCCTTTGCACAACTGCCAAGTTAAATGGGTTCACTCTGAGCTGCATGGAGCTCAGACAGTCCAGGAGAGACATCTATCTCCTGCTTCTACATTAGCAAGAATAAAACTCGCAAAGGCCTGTTGAATTAATAAATTGTTAAGTAGCTCAGGTGGTCACCAAATTTATCAAAGGTTACAAAATTTACATTTCAAAGCTGTTTTAATCAACTTAAACTTTGATTTCATTCCTAATGCATTTAATTTGTTCCTATAGTAGAAGTAACCTAGCTTGGTAAAAACCAGCCCCTAGTTCTACGCTTTGCTTCGTGGATCCTCGGCTGTTGAGTAACTGTTGCTTGTTGGAGCCCTGGACTCTGTTAAAGTCAGGCTAGAAGTAACTTTATATGACTCCTTTTTATTTATGTAGCCATTCCTGTAATAGTAAAAAAGATAGTAGAAAAGAATGACCCCAAATTTACTACAATCCAAATTCTGCTTCTCAGAAAATTACACATTTACATTAGACTAAAGCAAAATAAAAAAAAATAAAAATTATTTGGGTAAACTGAAAAGATATCTCTGAAGTGTACACTATTTGCAGTCAGTTCTTGGCCAGGGCTCCTTTTGCATAAATTGCTGCATCAAAGCAGGTGTGGAGAAGAGCAGCTTGTTGCTCTGCTGAGGTGTAACGGAAGCCCAGGTGGCTTTAGTAGCCTGGTGTCTCTCATCTTCCCCTTGACAATAAAAATCCTCCATAAATTCTCTAAAGGGTTCGGGTCAGGTCAGTATGCTGGTCCATCACAGTAACATTGTGGTAACTTAACCATCTTTTGGTACCTTTGGAAGTGTGGGCAGCTGCCAACTCATGCTGGGAGATGAAATCAGCATTTCCATGAAGCTTATCAGCTGAATGCAGCTGATAAGCTTCATTCATTCATGAAGTCTTTTAAAATCTCCTGCTAGGTAACTCTGCTGACGTTAGACTCTAATAAAAACAGTGGCCTATCACCAGCCTTAGACTTGGCTCCCCAAATCCTTATTGATTGTGGAAACTTCACTTTGGACCTCAATCAACTTGAATTCAGTGCATCTGCAGTTGCCTTCCAGACTCTGTGAGGACAAATGCTTCCAACATAACTCACAAAGCTTCTGATAGTTGTTGCTCATTTCCCGGATATGTCTGAGTAGAGAAACGCTGACTCAGCTCCAACCTCTCACAGCTCCCACTGAATGGCCTTTGCTTCACACTTCTCTCAAGGCTGTTGCTACTTATGTTGATAGTGCACTTTTCTCTACCACACTTTTTCCTTCCTCCCAACTTTCCATCTAAATGTTTGGATACAGCTCTCTCTGCACAGTCAGGCTCTTTAGCCATGACCTTGAAATGTCTGGCTTGCCTTCTGTGCTGCACACAATTGAGCAAGCCATGAAACAGTCACAGCATTTAGAACTTTTTTGGTTGTTGATTTAATGGAGCATTAAATGTTTCAGAGAAACTACATCTTTGGCTTTCAGTCAGCTCTAAGGTGTCGTCATCAAACGTACATGTTGGAAATATGTCAAAAACATGTTTGAAAATTCAGATTTCGTATCTCAAGGTCATTTCTCTTCTACTCAGTGTGACGTTACTCTGGGAACGTAGTGTGAACAGGAACAACTCGTGCTTCCTACAACATCACTTTTATCTCAGCCTCAGTGAAATATAACGCTGGAGGACAAAGCTGGATAAATAAATGAAAGAAGGGTGGAGAAGTGCAGTGAGTAGTAAAGTAAGCAGAACTGTAATTTTACAACTTAAGCAATACAACCAGAAAACAGTATTTTATTAGTGGAGCCAAACCGCATGTGAAAAATTTATCTTTATTGAAAGATTGACCTTTACAGTGTCAATATCCCAAACAAGCTTTTGCACTTCAACAAGTAGCATTGTTATGCACTTACACTGTCGTAGTTCAATGATCCTCACATCTTTAGATGGTGGCCTTGGAATGCTGGCCCAACTTTCACCCTTAGCAGGTTGAGGTATGATAGTTCATGTGTTACTGAGGGTACTTCAGAAGGAGTACCAGCACCTTCAAACCTGCTGTTAGGTCCTTGTATGTCTGGTGTCAGAGCTTGCTCAGTCAGTCTTGTTTCCGGTTGGACTTCGCCAAGGTTGCCCTCTGTCACCTAATTGGTGCACAATCTTTATGGAGGTGCAGTCAAGGTATCTGAGTCCACCTTTTGGTGGCATCGGGTCTCTCCTTTTTGCAGATGATGTAGTTCTGTTGGTTTCATCAGCTCCAGCTTTAACTGGAGTGGACCAGAGCAATTTCCAGGATGAAGAACAGCACATCCAAATCTGACCTTTGGCCAGAAGAAGGTAAAGCACCCTTGCTGGGTTGGAGAAAATTTGGTCGACAGGGGATCAAATTTGAAACATTTTGCTACATCTTGAACTGTTGCGGTTTCCTGTCACACTGCATTCTGTCAGACGAATTAAACCCTTTGAAAAACCTATTTACCCTTTCACCTGTGGGGGCACTGCACCAAGAACTACTGAAGGAAACAAAAACACAAACACCCCACTGAACACATCTTCCTTCTTCATGAAATGTGTAAACAAAATGGTGTGGTGGGTATGGATCTGTCTGGTGACATGGAAAAAATAAAGTTCATGGCCACAACTTGTTATAATTAAGTAGTTCTCACAAAATAAATAAGTTGTTCCCATGAGTTATTAAGTCATAGCCATGATATTTTTTTTTCTTTTGTCCCATGTCATCAGTTGCACTCTGTAGGTGTGAGACTTTAGCGGTTTTGTTTTTGGCAAAAGATGACAAGCCATTTCTCCCGCTAACGATAGACACTAACGTTTCTTTTGGTTCTATTTACCCATAATGCTCTGTGCTTTCCAGGCAAACAAAATCAAATTAGAGTAGAGAAACCTAAACAGGACTGGTGCTCCTCAAGCATTTGGGGGTATTGTTCATGAATAAAGGAAAAACTGGAGCAGAAGATCGATAGGTGGATTGGTGCTGTGTCTGCAGTGATGCAGGGGAAATATTCTCAAATTACCAGTCAATCTACATTTCTACCCTCATCATCTGTGGTCACAAGCTCTGGGTAGAGGCTGAGCTGAGATTCCTCTCCAGGGTGTCTGGGCTCTCCCTTGAATATGGGGTGAAAAGCTGGGTCCTTGTCCTGCGATGGACTGGCGACTCTTCCAGGGTGACCCCGCCTCTCGCCCGTTGACCCTGGAGATAGGCAACATCACCCCTGCGATCGCATTGGGGATAAGGGTGTAAGATAATGGATAGACGGACGGAAGCTCCGTTATCTAGGAAGGTTCTCAGAGTAGAGCTGCTGCTTTAAGCACCATTAAGTTGTTACAGGAATACCAATCCAATATAAGATAGTAAAATCTTTACAACTGAACATTCATCCAGTTTACATTATGAAAGCTGCATTCACTTTCCTCGCTGTGACTCATGCACTCCGCAGGGAATCATGACTCAACATGTCGGAAGATGATGAGGTCATCCTATGTGTTTACATATTAAAGAGATTCATTATTGATAGGAAATGATCAATGATGTGAAAGAATAATATGGACATTAATGACATAGCAATTCTACAAAGCATATATTTTTTTGCCATTTTTGTCTTTTTGTTTGACTGTAAATGTTTTTCTCTCCAAAAAAGAGAGACTATTAAAATATTTCAGGTCCTATTTTAATTCAAATTCACCTTCTCTTTTAAAAGTTTAAAATCCAGATTAACATCTTTCCTCCAACCTCTATTGCATGTCATTTTATGAAATCAGAAATTTCTGTTAAAAAAATCCGTTTTTAATGATCTAATGTTACATTTAAATTTTCTGATAATCTAGATTTTGGGGATTTATTAGCTGTAAACTATTATAATAAAAACGTTCACAATATTGTTCTCTATGTAGAGTGAATATATATAATAGATTAATTTCGCTTTTTGATTAAATGAATTTGAAAAATAACAGTTTTTATTGTTAACTAAATAAAAAATGTATTAAAAATGACGATAAAACATTACTAAATACTGTCGGGAGATAACGTCCAATCGGGTCTAATTTTATTCGACTGAGAAGGCGGAACTACTTGGAAAAACTGGCCAATGAGAGTCAGCCAGCCTCCCGTTAGCTGCTATTTTCTAACAAGATGGCTGCCGTTCCTGAGAGCAGAGTTCTTACTTTCAGCGTTTTTAAATGGAGCTCATATTCCTCCACATATTTACCCGAGTGAGTGTTGAGCACATTGGCTAGCTGCGTGTTTGCATTAGTGTTAATGGCTGATGGAGGGCTTTCTGTCGCTCCGAGTACCGGTGGACGGTCCAGCCGGCTGGACTTGGCCTAGCTCGTCTCAGATCCAACACAGCGAGCGCTAGCTGAGACAAGGGCGCTCGCTGGGCTGGTTTATTTATTATTATTTGTTGGCTATTCTAAAGATTTTCTGATTCAGTAGCGTGTAACATTTATACCCCTTAATACAACGTTAAACTGAGTATTATAAACGTGTAGCTAAGCCTCAGTAGCAGTTGAGTTCTTGCAGTCGCGACGTAAACAAAACAAACCATGTTACTATCTTTTAAAAAATGGGGCATTTTAAACAACTTCAAATTCAATACTCTATACCCTGTTGCATTAGCATGCTGTGCGGTAACGTGTGGAAATAAATGTTTATGTTGGCATAACTGAAGCTGATACACACAGGTCCTGTTACTATTGGCTAACCAGCTCATTAGCTAATTAGCCTGTTTACCCGTGCAGTGAAACTAAATCAGACTTCGTGGTTTGCTTAAAATATGGCAACACTGCTTAATCAGTGGAGTGTTGGTAATGTCGGGCACAGTGTGTATGTCTGTTATATTTTAGCTGTTGCTGCTTCACGGTTTCACCATCAAGCTAGCTACTGCTAATTGAACTATCGTGCTTCATCTATTCCATACTGACACCGGAAGCTGTTCCTGTACGCGTATGGCAGTTTATATAATTACTGTCATGTAATGATTTCTTTTAGTCTTTCCTTGCCTTTGTTCTTGCTAACTTGATTGGTCACTTTCAAGACTCGGTAAATAAAGCCAATCTTTTTCATTTCTTAGGAATATCTTGGTGGATAAACCTAACGATCAGTCCTCCAGGTGGTCTTCAGAGAGCAACTATCCTCCACAGGTAGGCTGATCCAGTTAGCCAATGACGTTGCATCTATAAAATGTAGAAAACGATGTCCCTATATACAAATTAAGATATGAATTCAAGCGCATTTCCTTTGTATATCCTGATCAATGTGAAATTCAGGACAAATAAGGGAATAACAGAGCCCTATGCTCACACGTCTCCATTTTAATCTGCAAATAACTGTAACTATACCCTGCTTCTGTATGATTAAAAGAGATGATTACCTCTTGTTCACATTTTCTCAATAAACACGCAACTGTGGTTTTTTTCCTTCATAGATCACTTTGTCCTTTCACCCCTTTCCAGTTGGTTTATTGAGGTCATAGACTGTGTTCTCTTTTAGATCATGCAGCAGGGATCACAAGACCAAAGAGTGACCAACAGGCCACAGCATTCACCTGAGCAATGCTGTGTATGCTGTTCTTACAGGATGTTTAAATGCATTTAGGTGTTCTAAATATAATCAAAGTTGTTGTGTGTTCTCCTTAAGATGTCATCGTCCGCATCAGATTATAGGGTTGTAATATCAGTGGGTTGCCTTCAACTTCTGGACTTATCAGTAGAGCCTGAGTTTTAAAGAACATGTGTAGCTAGCCAGGCTAAAGGATGAGCAGAAAGGGAAAGTGGTTACACATGGTCTTAAATGAGATGAAGCTAGTAGGCATGTCAACTGCCAATAATGAGTTGTTTATCATGTTAAAGTGAAAACATGATTTTTTTTTTTTCTCCGGATAATTAGTTGTTTTTAACATGCCTGGGGGGAAAGGACTTAAAGATGGGTGACTTTAAGTCTACATTCTAAGTCTTTTAGTTTGACCAAAACACAATGTGTAAAGTTCCATTCATGAAAAAGGTTCTCCCTTTTTTGTGATTTTTGCAAACTTTGTGGCTCTACTTTCTATGTGCCCCCCCCCCCCCCGACACACACACACACCCCTTCAGTTTCACTGCACTGTTGCAGAAGTTAACATTTACAGTCTAAATTATCACCATAGTTGGCAGTACAGCCAGTCTTCACCAAGGAATGGCGCCTTGCTATTTTTATGCTTCATGCTGTTTTGTGTCTCTGTTTCTTCTTCACTAGTTTTTAATCTTGAAGTTGGAAAGGCCGGCGATTGTTCAGAGTATCACCTTTGGCAAGTATGAGAAGACTCATGTCTGCAACCTCAAGAAGTTCAAAGTGTTTGGTGGGATGAGTGAGGAGAACATGACAGAACTTTTATCCAGGTGAGTTTCTCGACTACAGAGTCCAGTTCTAAAGTAGATCTCTTGATCTCCGTCTCTTGCACAGCATGTAGCCGTCAGTACCAGGGGAAAAATAAAAAGTTAAGCTGTTTTATTTTCATATGGCGTGTTTGTCTTTGTTTGCACTTTTTGCCATCCCAGCATGATTTACAGTTTAATGCCACATCTCTTTGACCAAATAAACAAAACCCTTAAGGAATGTGATTCTAAGTCAGGATTGGATTGGACCCTAAGGAAGGGAAATGTCGACACTGGACAGTCACTCTTCTCTGTCCAGGTGATCTCTCCATCTTTTCTAGGTGCGTCTCCTCCTCAGAGCTCCTCAGCTCCTTCAGACTAGCCAGCAGCAATTAGCTAACCCAGGTGAAATGCACATCTGCTGAGCTCATAAGAATGTTGGGAAAAACATTGTTAAAGGGTTAATAGAGGAGGAGTGATGTTTTTGATGACTTCCTGAAGGTGGAGTTTCAGAAGGAGCAGGAGTTTTTAAAGAGGTCGCTGAATTAGGAAGTCAAATTAGATATGTACAGCATTTTTATGATGACTAATGTTGGCATTGTTGCTAGATTATGCTATAAAATGGCAATGTATACCTGAAAAACATATTATTTATGTTTTATCAAATATGTAAAGAGCATTTTTATACAAGTTTTCTACTGCGGCTTTAGTGAAGTAAATAAACCAACAATGAAAGTTAAAACAGTGTTTAAGAACTGACCCGTCTTCTTTCTGCTTGCCTCTCAGTGGCCTTAAGAACGACTACAACAAGGAGACATTTACGTTAAAGCATAAGATTGATGAGCAGATGTTTCCCTGCAGATTTGTGAAAATAGGTAAAAGGCGTCCATCTGTGGTTGGGTTCGTTTACACTGCTCAGGTTTTCCATTTCTCCGTCATTTCCCTGAATCTTTTCTGCCTGTTTGCCATAGTGCCTCTGATGTCTTGGGGGCCCAGTTTTAACTTCAGCATCTGGTACATTGAACTGCATGGCATTGAGGACCCTGATGTGGTGCAGCCCTGCCTTAACTGGTACAGCAAGGTCAGAACTCCAAGCTTTATCTTTCAAAATACTCCTAACATTTCCACTATTTCTCTAAAATAAATGTAATTATTTCAAACACCTTTTTTCTTGAGAATTAATTTGTAGAATAACTCAAACTTAGGCATTTCTTTCTTTATTATTATGCCACTAGAAGTGTATATATATATATATATATATATATATATATATATATATATATATACATACATACAGGGGTTGGACAATGAAACTGAAACACCTGGTTTTAGACCACAATAACTTATTAGTATGGTGTAGGGCCTCCTTTTGCGGCCAATACAGCGTCAATTCGTCTTGGGAATGACATATACAAGTCCTGCACAGTGGTCAGAGGGATTTTAAGCCATTCTTCTTGCAGGATAGTGGCCAGGTCACGACGTGATGCTGGTGGAGGAAAATGTTTCCTGACTTTCTCCTCCAAAACACCCCAAAGTGGCTCAATAATATTTAGATCTGGTGACTGTGCAGGCCATGGGAGATGTTCAACTTCACTTTCATGTTCATCAAACCAATCTTTCACCAGTCTTGCTGTGTGTATTGGTGCATTGTCATCCTGATACACTGCACCTCCTTCAGGTGCCCTGTATATATATACAATATATAATATATATTGAATTCAATGAGAAGGTGTGTCCAAACTTTTGGTCTGAACTGTATATCTTTTACAGTGTCAGTCCCTTTTGGCACAACAGAGGCAATATTTTTAGAGTAATCAGTAATTCATAAGAAGTGCATGTTGAAATACTCATCAAGGCATTTTTGATATTATTTCACTATCATACAAGCTCAGTGATTTTTTTTTCTTCTTTAACTTAAATTTATTGTAGAATTTCTCTAAACCGCTGTAGAACTGTTGCAGCTGTGGAGCATGGTGGTGCTACCATCATGATGTGGGCCTATTTTTCTGCTTGCAGTTCTGGTGCTTCATAGAAATAATCTTGTTTAATGAAGGAAGGACGAATACCTTCAGAATGAGTTTTTCCTGTTCTTAATCCATAAGGCAGATCTATTCAGTCTAATTCTATGCTTTGTGCTCTTAGTGACATCATGCTTTACTATTTATTTTACATTATATTTAGAATTCCTATTTGCACTTTCTGAACCATTTGAAAGGTTTGTTGCAGTTTTATTTTTACATGTTTGACCAAACTTGTGAAGTTCTTGGTGTATTGAAGTGTGCTGTACTGGTGCAGAGTTAGCAAATGAAGCTGTGAGTCAGTACATTTATTTCTGTATTAAAAAGAAAAATAAATATTTTAAGGAAATTCAGCTGTTTTTCTGTATTGGCTGATACTAGACCTCAGATATCGGTACAGGTAATGAAAAAAGTCACTCCATCCCTAATTCAGTGTCATGACATCACAGGAAGTCGTCTTCACAGCTCAGATTAGGTTGTGGAATCGATGTAAAGTTGCTGTTCATCGTGTCGTTTCAGTACAGAGAACAGGAAGCCATTCGGCTCTGCCTCAAGCACTTCCGGCAGCACAACTACACGGAAGCCTTCGAGTCGTTGCAGAAGAAGACGCGCATAGCTCTTGAGCACCCCATGCTCACACACCTGCACGACTGTCTGGTGCTGCAGGGAGACTTTGACGCCTGTGAGGAGCTCATAGACAAAGCAGTGAGAGGTACGGCCCTGCGGCTCCAGCTCCGCCTCACTCTGCAGCTCTCTGGAAGTGAACATGTGCCGACGCTCACTGCTTTCCCAACATTCCATCATCTCATTTCTCTGCTAGATGGTTTGTTTAACCAGTATATCAGCCAGCAGGAGTACAAGCCCAGGTGGAGTCAGATCATCCCCAAGTGCAACAAAGGTACAGGCAGCCAAGAAACCAGCCGAGACGACATGAACAGTGAGAGCTTCTATTCGCCTGGGAAATCCTCCCAGTCTGTTGGATTAAACACTCCAGATCTCTGGAAGCTCGCTGGAAACCTAACCCTGCTTTCTGTTTTTCTGCCTCCTTCCTTACCCACCCACTCCCTTGCTTTCATCCTCCATCCTCACGTTCCACCCTTATCTCCTCCCCGTCTCCTCGTTTCCAGGTGACGGCGATGACAACAGGCCCGGGATGAGGGGAGGACATCAAATGGTCATTGACGTCCAGACTGGTGAGACCCACGCAGACGCTGCCATGAGTCACTTCCTCCTACGTCAGATTGTAAATGCAAAGCTCTGTTTCGGAGTAATCAAATTAAGCCTCGTTTCCTCCCTCAGCCACCTTCAGGCCTATGTTTAAAACTCACATCACTACTTCTGCTTTGACGGTGACAGCACTTCAGTTGTGATTTGTTGAGGCTGGGATGAAAGCCTGTGTAATGTGTGGAGGTGGATCTGCAGACTGCTGGGTGGAGTCACTGCAGCCCTGAGCGCCGACTCCCTCCAAACAGCAGTTACTGCGTATCAGCAAGTTGATACAGTTTACTTCCATGAACCATTTATTTTAAAAAGAGGAATCAATAGACAGTTAAACTCCTTATTGTTCAGGTTGCTTGTTTTATACTGACAGTCGCTTCATTATGCAATTCTGAATGTTTCATCAACCTGAGGTTAACCTGGAGGTGAACCAATCAGGCCTTTTTGATGGAGCTTTGGTGTCATCGTAGATAAAAGAAGAAAGTAACACTGTGGCCACAAAGTTTCAAGATTTCTTCTAAAATTGTACCGTTTGTTACATCATTTCAGTAACCGTGTCCAAATTTTCCACGCTGCGTACTCTGAAATGTGGCCTCCATTCTGACAGTTCTGTGTGGTAAAACATGGCTGATGAGCAGCAGCAGACAGACGTCTTCCTGATTCCACCATGGAATCTTTTACCTTTTATCTACAAAAAGGTTCCAATTTCCTTTTTTTTTACTTTATTTTGTGATGATTTTGAAATGTACATGTGTACATCCAGACCCCTAATAACAGAAGTCTAGAACTTCTAGTTGAACAAAGGCAAATAAAATAATAATAATAATAAAAATCCAATTAGATTTTTTTTTTTTTTACTATTTTAAGTCTGACCTACTAATTTTGCCAAATTTCTTTATCATCACATAGATCTGCTTTGGATTCTGTGATGTTTTGTGATGTGATGCTTTGTGTCTGACCTGGATTATTTTAAAGCCATTGTTTTTTTTTTAAACACAAGATAAATTGTACAGGTTTCTGTACTTTTTGGAAATCATCTTCGCTGTAGCTTTGACATAACGCCCGACTCTGTCTCAGCTGTTTTTCTCACGTTTTCCTCTGGAACAGCTCCACCCTCTCTCCTCGGCCTGCTTTGTGGCGCTGCAGCACAGCGGCAGCAACAGAAATGATTTTACTGTTAACAAAATAACGTAGCAAAACCTCTTTTTACATGCAGCTACAAACAGCTGAAGCAACACTGCTATGAACAAAAAAAGCATGAATAGTGGATAAATACAAAAGCATCAAAGACATGAGAAGTGATGCAATGTAGCCCTGTTGCCATAAATAATGAATCAATCGCAAGAAAAATTAAAACGAGCTCAATTTCCATTTGCATGATTTATTGATCTTCTCCTTTCTCTCCTTCTACCAAGAATTGGATGACAAAAGTCTTCAGTTTGGTGCTTTGGTCTTAACTACGGAATCCCTTTATTGAACAACAATTCTGTTTACACAGATTTCATAATTCATTTTATTTGTCGTTTTGTTTATTTGTTTTGGATATTGAAAATGTCTTCCAGTTCCAGAGTTCATTAGAATTTAAAGTTTATTGACCTTTGACAATGTGTTCTTGCATTACTATGCCATTACCATTATATTACTGGGAAATGGTCTCAAAACAAAATGATCATTTATTGCAATAACTTCTGGGACAATTTATCATCCAGCAAAATTTGTCATGGTGACAGGCCTAATCCCATGTTTTGCCTCTTGCATTCCTTTTTTAATCAATTGATGGCCTTAATAAAAACATTTAGGACTTGTTTATTAACTTTTGGAGTCAATCACAGCAACCCAGTGATGAATCAGATTCTAATAGTTTGACATATAGATGTCTGGTAGAAAGCCCTCCCTCTCTGGCATGTCTGAACTTGCTGGATGTGGTCATGGAACAGGTCTGCTCTTGCTGGATGTTTTTTTCTGAGTGGATCTTTGAAGCTGTTGTGTGTGTTTTTGTAGCCTCTGTTCTCTGGGCAGGGCGGCTAAATGTTCAAACAGAGATTAATGCTTTGGAGTTCACCCATGCTATGACGGCAGAATGAAAATCACTCTTTGCTTCTTTCATTTGTTGATGTAACTTAATTTGAGCTGACGTAATGTCAGATGTCCACTCCTCTGATGTCTCCGATAGTGATGTAATAGTGATGTAATGTGTGTGTGTGTGTCCTGCAGAGACAGTGTACCTGTTTGGGGGTTGGGATGGCACTCAGGATCTGGCTGATTTCTGGGCTTACAGCGTCCAGGAGAACCAGTGGGCCTGCATCTCCAGGGACACAGAAAAAGAGGTGAGGGCCAGCCTGACTACACAAACCTACCAGCAGGTGGCAGCTCTGTAAGCCTGTCTGCTGTCGTCCAATCAGAACGGCCCGAGCGCCCGCTCCTGCCACAAGATGTGCATCGACTCGCAGCGGCGGCAGATCTACACGCTGGGCCGCTACCTGGACTCCAGCGTCAGGAACAGCAAGTCCTTGAAGAGCGACTTCTACCGCTACGACATCACGGCCAACACCTGGACGCTCCTCAGCGAGGACACGTCGGCGGACGGAGGGCCCAAGCTGGTGTTTGACCACCAGGTAGCGCTCCTGTTTCACTCTGCCTTCTCTTTGTTTTTACTCAGGTTTTTTTTTGTATTGGAGATTCTTTTTTATTTTGAAAAGCATTCGTTTTTAAAAAAATCTTTCAAAAAGAGATTTACTGATCTAACATTTTGCTACCAATATTCAAGATTTTCCTGTTTAAAACAAAACAAACGAAAGTGACATGTCTGATATGTTGATCCAGATGTCAGCTAAAGTAGTAGCTCATCAAATCTTAGAAATCCAACAGGACTCAAATGCATCAGTGTGTGAGCGGGATATTATAAAACACGTAGCTCACAGATACGATCCGACTGGGCAGAATGTTAGGGGCGGTGATGGAGTCTGATTCTGAGAGGAGAGGAGGAGGCCGCGCAGGAAAAAATGAATACAGAGTTGATATTTAAACTATATTAAACTATACATTAGCATTTAGAAACATTATCCATATGTGTTCCATGTAGAGATCCTCTGATGCTGGTCACCAACTCACTTCCTGGTGGATCTCTACATGCAAAAGCCAGTAGAATGCTTCCAAAATAATTCAGGGAATGACAGGTGTCTTAGATTTGCAAATTAATTTTCTATAAACTGAACAGTGGAAGGAGGCCTTCCAACAAACCAAATATCAATTCCTGTTTGTTAATATTTCATAAAAACCCATAATGGTCTTTTTTTTTCTCTTGAAATTTAAGACCAAATTTTGTTTAGCAAATAATCAACAAGTCAGGTGCTCACTTACAAAAAACAATAACTACCAACTACCTGTTAGTCACAGCACAAATTGGAAAGTGATGGTGTATTAAGACATGCTTTTAAATATTTTTATTATTGTAAATTTATTAGAGGTGCATGATAAATCTGCCAAACGATAAGCAGTTTATTAAAGTTCACTCTGGTTGATGCTTACAGGCAGAATCTGTTTGAGTTCCAAGGTTTAATGAGTTATATGTATAAAAAAAAATCTTTCTTTCTGTATTTGCCATGCTGATCAGTAGGACTGCACCGATTCCACTTTTGTGGCCAAGCATTAAAAAAAAAAAAAAAAAAGTTTTTCTTCTGTCTGAAAAGTCACTAAATAAAGCAACAATTCACTAAGTTGATAATAGTGGGGTAACCAGTGCTTACTGTGACTGTCACCTAATTATTTCTGTCAGTAAGAAGCAATTACCCCCAAATTAGAAAGTGATCCAGCCAATCTAACTTCCAAATTCTGTTAATGTCTTACCAAAATATATTAGAATACCAACCTGATCTGCCTTCCCTCTCCTGTTGTTGCAGATGTGCATGGACTCAGAGAAACACATGATTTACACGTTTGGCGGCCGCATCCTGACATGTAACGGCAGTGTGGAGGACAGTCGGACGTCTGAGCCACAGTTCAGCGGTCTGTACGCGTTCCACTGCCAGGCGGGGACGTGGCGCCTCCTACGGGAAGACTCGTGCAATGCCGGGCCAGAAGACATTCAATCCCGGATCGGACACTGCATGCTCTTCCACACCGTGAGTCTGACTCCAGACTGGATCCTGGTAGAGCCAACTACTGTTACCTGATGCTTACTGATGTTACCTCTGTACCGGTCAACAGAGAAACCGCTGTCTCTATGTGTTTGGGGGTCAGAGGTCAAAGACGTACCTGAACGATTTCTTCAGCTACGACGTGGACGGAGATCATGTAGAGATCATATCTGATGGTACCAAAAAGGATTCTGGGATGGGTGAGTTTTTCATTCCAGTTGCTCTAACAAGCTGCCGTTAATTAAAGCCAGACTGGGCTCAGATACAAGCACTCGTAGGTTCCTGTCCCGTCGGCATAGCGACGTCAGAACGTCTCAATGTTACAAAATGGAGGTCTGTAGACGATGGATTTGTTTTCTTTTTTAAAATCAAATTTGGGACATTTTAAAGAGGTTCTGAATTGTAATAAATGAGAATCTAGATTCTTTTGTGAATCTGTATCGACCATTTAGCCGTTCAGGTTTTTTAAACATTGATGATCGACCGGAAATTTCCAGTCAGTGCACACCTACACCGTCAATAGGGTGCTTAGCAAACTTTAGGGAGAGTTTTCTATGGCTTCTGGGTTGGAGGATCTGCTTCCTGTAGAACAACTGGAGTTTTATCTGCAACAAATATTTGTCATTAAACGTTCTTTCACCGTTTCCCAGTTCCAATGACTGGTTTCACCCAGAGAGCCACCATCGACCCGGAGCTCAACGAGATCCACGTCTTGTCGGGGCTGAGCAAAGACAAGGACAAACGGGAGGAGAACGTGCGCAACTCGTTCTGGATCTACGACATCGCCCGTAACAACTGGTAGGCCCCGAAACGAAAGCCAGGCCTCGTCGTTCAGAGACGACTCTGATTGTAACCACAACACTCACAGGAAGTTCTCAGACACATGCGGAGCGTCGCTCTGTCACCGTGATCACACCACAGAGGCTCAGTGTTCGTGCAGCACTAGCTGGCTGCCAGCACTCAGTGTCTTTATATAACAGCGGACAAAAGAAATCATCTTTTGAGGCGTTTCAACAGGGAACAGTTGGATCACAGTAAACACGATGTGCAGGAAAAGCTGTGGCCAACTGCTTCTAGTGAATCACATCACTAGCATATGATGTGCTACGATTTGTTCCTTTTTTGCTACAATTTGTTCCTTTTTTGAATTTATGACGCATGGTAAGAACTGGCGTAAACTGATTCTGGAAGTGTGGCTTCGTTTGTGTTTTTTACCACAACCAGAACATCCTACGCTACGTTTGTTTTTTCCTTGATGGCTTCAGGATGTATTCGGAGCTTTATTTCTTCTTCTTCTTCCTCATCATCACTTCTGTGTGTGTGTGTGTTTGTTCCCTCAGGTCATGTGTGTATAAGAACGATCAGGCTGTAAAAGAAAACCCGAGTAAGACGCTGCAGGAGGAGGAACCGTGTCCACGCTTTGCACACCAGCTGGTCTATGATGAGATGCACAAGGTAGCACTTCTACCCTACGCTGCCACACAGTCTGCATGTCCAAAACCCAAACAGTGTCAATAAAATACCCCCACCCTCCTCTCACATCTCTCTGACTGCATTCTGCCTCAGTGCGTCATGAATATTCTAGGGCTTAGAAATTTGTCCGCTTAAAAATAAAGATAAAAACAACAAAACTTCACACAAACTAGCAGGAGCTGTAGTAGTTAGCTTTTTGAACACCAGGAATCACTTCTGGTTTATTATTCCTGTTATATTTATCATTATTCACAGCAAACTTGTGATGTTTAGATATATGACTGAACTTACTGTAGAGCTGAGCAACTGGAGGAATTCCTCTATAGAAAAAGTTAAGCTCATTTTAATAAAAATGGGCATAATGAGAATTATTAATATATGCTTAAAGATTACGGTACTTTAAATCTGAGAAGTGATTCTCATTGGAATGTAGGTTCTAATTTGATAAATATGATTGTTTACTGTGATCTAGTTTCTTAGTTGAAATGGAATAACCAGCAGTTATTCCTGCTGCTGCATAGATGATATATTGACCTCTAACCTCAACCAGCCAGTGGTCCAAATTCATTCCATCCTTTCAATTAAATAAAAAAAAAACTGAGTTTCCACTGTGTTTATAATGTAACCAATCCACTCAGAGTCATTTTCTTTTGTTTGATTAAAGTCAAATAAATGTTAGCGACATACCAACACTCTGCCTTCTGACACCACTGTTGTCTTCTTTCTGAAGGCCTTAGACAACCTTTAAAAATGCTGAGTCATGATGTTCTCAACTCATATTATGCAACTATATTCAGTTAAGTAGGATTTAATTTTTTTTAATTTAACTTCTATTTTACCAGGATAAAAAACCCCTCTGAGATTAAAAACTCTTTTTCAAGGAAATCCTGACCAAGAGCAGCAACAAATCCAGAATCAATGTGTTTCCTCATTTCTTTCAGCACCAGAGAAAGTTTCTTACATCATACAGAAACAAAATTAAAATATATTTTCTTTGTTTTTTGGCCAGAATTCTTCAGCATTGTTAAAACCAACATTAAATATCCGTATGTTGACAAACAAACAGATATCACTTGTTATTTTCTCACAACTGTACCTTTGATGAAAAGATTGTGTTTCTGTTCCTACCACTGAGGTCATTGCAGGTCAATCAGTCCCGTCTGAGTTCTTTTTAATTTAGTATTTCATGAATAATTTGTGTAAGTGTTGGAGAGCGTCTGTTCCATGCATGTTTATCCCAAAATGTCCAGGTGCACTACCTGTTTGGAGGAAACCCAGGGAAGTCGTGTTCCCCTAAGATGCGCCTGGATGACTTCTGGTCCCTCAAACTGTGTCGGCCCTCCAAGGAGTACCTGCTGCGCCACTGCAGATACCTCATCAGGAAATACAGGTCTGCAGATTTTACTGTGTCACTCCGTCACCTGTTATGTTCAGGTCAATGATAAGACAGCAGATACAAAGATTTCTCTGTCATCTACAGTCAGGACTTTGATTTAAAACTAGAGAACAGTAAATTATGGGAAATAGTAGTACAGGTAACCTTAAAGTTGTAGCATGTTGCCATCTAGTGGTTGTAATCTGTAACAGTGGTCTGTCATTGTTTGCCCACTGTGTTGACCATGACTGTGTGGGGTAGGTTTGAGGAGAAAGCCCAGTCAGAGCCACTGAATGCTCTGAAGTACCTTCAGAACGACCTGTCGCTAACCGTGGACCACACTGACCCCGATGAGACCAAAGAGGTACTGCAGCGTTCACACACACTACTTTAACTAACTGGAGTGAATGTCAACCTGCGTGTTCAGCTGAGACTAGAGCTGAGAGTTTGACGTCACTTAGAGCACATTGCATAGAATTAGACTGAATAGATTTGTCCTTATGGATTGGGAACATAGTTACCAATTACTGTATAGAATTTATTTATTTATTTATTTTTTTCAAAATCGAGACCGATACAGATATTAATATCATATCGATGCATTTCTACTTTGAACTACGGAACCTGAAGGTTTCCATTGGTGGAAAACAATCCACATTTTCCTTGAATTAAATCTTCATAAACCAAACAAAATTGATTAGTGGATGAAATGGATCTGCTACCCAGCAGTAGGTGAGCGTAGGGCTGTTTGACTCTTCTGTTCTCCTGAATGTCGGTGATACAGGTGTTTGTGTTGCATTTCAGTTCCAGCTCCTACCAACTGCTCTCTTCAAGTCCAGTTCTGATTTCATCCCTCTAGGTAAGACCCTAATCACTCTGAATGTGTTGGATAAAGATACTGGATAGGTTGAGTCTGCTTGACTTCAGTTAGTGACAATACCGTATTTTCCGCACTATAAGGCGCACCTAAAAACCTTCAATTTTCTCAAAAGCCGACAGTGCGCCTTATAATCCGGTGCGCCTTATATATGGACCAATATTGAGCCACAACAGGTCTCGCAACTACGGTAAGCAGCCGCCGTCTTCATTTTCCCCCGTAGAAGAAGAAGCGCGCGGTGCACACTGGGTTTTGTGTAAAGACCCCAAAATGGCTCCTATTAAGAGACACGCTTACGACGCAGAGTTTAAGCTCAAGGCGATCAGTCACGCAGTAGAACACGGGAATAGAGCAGCAGCAAGAGAATTTAACATGAACCAATCAATGGTGCAGAAGTGGAGGAAGCAACAGCTGTTCATTTTGGGAATGAACGGAGTTTTCAGAACGCTGGTTTGTAATCTATTAATAAAGTTTGACTGACCTATCTGACTATTTTGTTGACATTCCCTTTAGCGCAGTTCCATCTAATGGATGCATAACGTAACCCCAGCCTCTACTGTAGCCTCTATTCTATGCACCTTATAATGCGGTGAGCCTTATATATGAAAAAAGTTTTAAAATAGGCCATTCATCGAAGGTGCGCCTTATATTGTGGTGCGCCATATAGTGCGGAAAATACGGTACTTTACCCCATAAACCGTAAACATCAAGAGGAAATCATGTTTATCAGATTTAAACACCCTTCATTTTGCATGTGGTACTGATTAAGAGTTCACTGTTTTACTTTAAATGAGCAGTAAGTGTTAGTGCAGAGTAACCCTCAGGCAGCAGCCTGAACCTGACCGGGGGTCAGTCCTCACAGACCTCTGCTCCCTCCTCCTCTCAGGCTTCTCTGACGTAGACCAGACGTACGCTCAGCGAACGCAGCTCTTTGACACGCTCGTCAACTTCTTCCCCGACAGCATGACGCCCCCGAAGGGCAACCTGGTGGACCTGATCACCCTCTAGCATCCTGCTCCTTTCACACTCGACTGAACACACACCTGTGCACCCCACACACCTAAAACACACCAGACTGGCCAGCTGAGTCCACTTTGTCCACCTCCACTAAACTGACCTGTGTTCTACAGGCTTTGTCACCATGGCGATGAGGGTATTAAAACACAGCACCACTGTGCTGGGTAGACATGAGTGAGATTTTCTAAAAGCCTTTGGTGCTTTTTTGTTGTTTTTTTTGTTTTTTTTCTTTAGGTGTGAGCCGATTGCTCAAAGCTCTAAAAAGTTTTAATTTGACAAAAAAAAGATTGTTGCACTTCTGCTTTGCTTTTCACACACAGGCGTTCAATGAGTACTTTTAAGGCCAGTGGATTTTTTTTCTTTAAAGTCGGCCAAGTTTCCCCAGCTCATCTGTTCTTTAGGCTTTTCCTGAACGTCTCTCCTGGGGAACACGTTCAGGCTCATCGTCCGGCTTCTTTGCTGCTTTCGTTTTTGAAGAACTGCTCGGCTTTCTTTGGAGCTCATGACTTTTTTCTAGACGACACGCAGCCGCACCAACCACAAACAAAAATGTAGTTTACAATTTTAGTAGTTTTAGTGAGTGCGATGAGGAAAAAAAAAAAAAGAATATATATGTATGTCAGGAAATCTAAAAGTCCTTTTGGGTCTGACTAATATAAGTTTAAACGCTTCAATTATCAGACTGTCAATTGATTCTAATTGCTGAAATTATGTACAAAATATGTAAATATACATACAGAATATTTTCCTGGATTGGATGCATTTTCTGCTGGAATGTCTCCCACCTTACCTAAATGTTCTGAGTTTACACATAGACGCTCATTAGTTCCTGTACCAGATATTCAGCATAAGGGGAAAAATCTGTGATAGTGCTTTAAGAACCTCGATTATTGTTACAAATGACCTTCTATAGGTTTCCTTAAAGTCCCTCGTGTGAGTGGAAAATACCCACAAATGATTCGTTTTTTCACAGTTAGGTGGATCAGATAGTAGATGTTGAATTACATCTACAAACAATATGCCCACAATCTGAAAATATCACTTTTTCCTGTTCATAAAATACATCAAAACTGAAAACCATTTTTAGTCTATATAACACATCAAACACAGCATGGATATTGGTTTACCAATATCTAATTGTAAACCTTTTATATTCTGGTTGTCACAAAGCTCCATGATGGAATCTGCATCACATTTCCCCCTCTTTTATGTTAATATCTCCTTTAAAAAAGAAAAAAAGGTTAGAATCAGCAGGACCTCATGCGATACATGAAATCATTGGTCATATCATATTTGCTTTATGAAGAAAAATCTTCCTCCCTATTTAAGTAAGTGTCCATTAAAAGTGTCAGATTTTAACACAAAGCAGTAAAGAATGTATGTTTTAGTTGATAAATTTCAGGGAAGTTTTCATTTACAATCATTTCCTTAAACAGAAAATGGGAAATCTGTGCCCTGCGGTTTACTGTAACTGAAGCATAAATCTGTAAATTTATTAAGATTCTGATTTAAAACCTTAACGACTGAATGATAGTCAAACCTTTTCTGTTGGTGTTCCAGTTTTAGAGCTAAATCCATTGACGTGTTGATGTGGACAGTCAACAGCGTAGTTGTTAAAAACTCCAAACCGGACCAGAACCGCCAGGCATGGGCCGCAGTGAGTCTGCCTCTCACTCCTCCTGTTTCCATGACGCTCTTGACGTAGTAAATGTAGGTTGGTGTGCCTCGCAGTCTTAGATTCCTAACCTCTGACCTTCTAAACACATCAGTTTTTTTTTTTTTTACTCACCAGTTGGTGTTTATAAATCCCACTTGAGGAAACATCAATCAGAGATCAGATCATTTTAAAGAGTTGATTAAGCAGCAGTTATAAATGTGCTGATATAAAGGCGTGGTTGCCGGGCTACATACTTGGATCTGGCTAAATAAAATGTCTCCCTCCACTATTAAATAGTTTAAATCTGTACATTCTATTTTTACATACAGATTATTGGTGCACTATAGTATGGAGTGATTCTAATATTTTTGTTTACTGCTTGTTTTAACTTATCGGTCATAAAATATAGATTTTAATCAAGTTAAATATTCATTCATGTCCCACCAGACATTCCTTACTGGTCCCAGTTTAGGACTTTAGGAACAGTAACAGATGAACTGTTTGCAGTCTGCCTAAAGGCAAAACACGGATTACTGCAAACCAAACCAAAGGTTGCTTCAGTTCTGCAGGAAGGCGAGCGCCACAGCTCGCTTAAAACCTGCAACTGGGTGGGATTCTACTTTTGGAACGCCGGGAAAACAGTCCTGGTGTTTTTAGGAAGAATTTGCCAAACTAAGTGATACGAGTTGTTATGATTGCAGTCCTTAAGCACAGAGATAAAAACCACTGTCCCCCATCAGACGTGTGATCGTGGAAGCTTCATATGTAGCATATGAATATTAGAGCTCTGCTCACGAAACTGATATTTGAAATCACTAAATGTTATCCAGCTATTCTCTTACCAAAGGACACCATTAGCAAAACGCACTGAAAGCGTAGAAGATGATAAACAACCATGGTATCAAATGACTTCAGCCACGTAGGCTCGCTTCCTCTTCCTCTTGTTTCTCTTGGATTGAGTGAAAGTAGCTGGAGGATGTCGCTAGCTGCTTTCTGGCAGGAGCGTCACCTGTTTTAATAACCGCTAACAGACGTAGCTTTCAAAACTCTTAACGCGGCAGACATTTTAAGCCTTAGCAGAGAGGAGAGCGATGAATCTGGAATTTCATTTCTTTTAGTAGAGTGGGACATGTCAATAAATTAAGTTTTTTTTAATTCGGTAATTAAGTGTAAGAAGATACTTTTATTGGATTCGTTACACCCTGAGTGATGCATTTCTGCTAATTTTTTTATGATTTTTGCCTTAAATATGGATTAAAAGAGATAATCATTATAATAAAAATACTTGCCACTCTGTATAAACTTTTGGTGAAATCCACATTTTTTCTTTTAAATGCACTTATACTGGATGATGATGAAGGGTGTGTTTCCCCCCATGTTGCTTCTATACAGAATGAATTCATGGTGTAAAAGAATACTTGAGGAAGCAATAAGAAGGATTATTGAAGGTATTCTGATAATGTTTGAGACTCTCCACTTTACTGGAGCATTTCAGTTTTTTACCAGAAGAAGGTTTTGTTTAAGAAAGCTTCATTCTGAACACCTTAATTTACCACACAATGCCAAATGCTTGTTTTCTCTTTTGGATATGTGTTGGGGAAATGGTCCCACAACCTTTGCTGTGTCATAACTTATTACCATATATGGTCATTGCCCGTCTCCCGTGTGGGTCTGAGGAGGTGTAAGGCTGGTACTCTCTGATCCACACGCACCACTCTGTGCACACACAGAATGTGTAGAAAGCCTTGTAGTATTGCATTGTATGTAATGTATATAACAAATAAAGATTGTATTTTGTTCAAATTTTCTCAAGAGCTGTTTCTATTGGTTACTTTCTACCCCCCTGGTGGCTCTGTCGGGGCATTACAGAGGAACCGCACAAGAAAATAGGAAAAAAAAAAAAAGGTTTTTATTTTCAAATCTGAACAGATACAAGAAGATGATGGCAAAAGCCATCAACAATTTACAGTTTCCAGTGTGTCAGACCCCTGTTCGCCTTCAGCAGCAAACAAACCATAAATACATTAAAGAATGCTAACATAGTCTGGTGAAAGTAGCACATCTATAATAAAAGTGAAATTTTACACACAAAAAAACAGCGGAATGGGAGCGGAATCAGCCCAAAGTGACTGATTTTCCTCTATATGTGTAGCTAGAAAGTCAATATACATTAAGTTCTTGATTGGTTGAAAAAGATCGAACTAGAAAAAAATAATTGATCTCTGTGTGATCATCTCCAAATAAATGTGATTTGATTTCTTTAATATCAGCAGCATCTTTTTAAAAAACAACATGAATCCTACAGCTATGTACAGGCTTTCTCATATTGTGAGAAAATGGGTTGTTTTCTTCTCCAGTGGAGTGGGCAGCAGGTGATTTCTTAACTCGCAACATCTCCAGTTTAAATAAACACAGAAGCAGGTCAGCTTTTCACTGGAAACTAAACGCTTTTCTATCCATTTGGAACAATTTGTCTCAAAATTCTGATGGTAATTCTATATTCTAAATTTGTTTGCAACATATATTACATATTGTCTTTACCAGAACTGCACAATGTCAGGAAAGCATTTAATTCCATTGTGTGAGAATTTTACTGATGGTCATGATTACAGTTATCCTGTATTTTCCATTACCAAATGCATCCCAACAGTTTGTGGTTATGAATTTGCATTCCATATATTGTGCAGCTCTAGTTATGTCCATGAAGGAGTTCTTCATGCGCTTTTCTGGCCTCATCTGGAGAAAAATGAATTCAATAAGATGGTATTTAGTCAAACCACTCTGACACTTTAGTTGTTTATTTGATTACTTCCTGGATAGTTTAGTCAGGTTGGATGAATTTATCTCATTTCACTTTGTTTTGCGTGAGACTATTATGTGGGTACAGATTGTTGGTAAATTGGAGCTTTTTTTAAATATACAAATAATTGAATGTGTAATTAATTTTTACTTGTAAATACCAGATGAATGCCACGGTGACATGGTGTCAGAAGAGTTGTAGAAAACCCGATTGGACCACGTGGGTTCAGGCTCGGGTGCGTTCTGTCAGCAGCGGAGGTGTTCAGAGAACTGTCCGCTGCAGGTAAGATATTACCTGCTCAACAGAACCCTCAGTTTGAACTATCCATCTCATTTAAAGCCCCGTTCACACTACACAATTTTTTTTTGCCCCGATTTTCCCCTTACAACAATCTTAGAATGTTCGGCGTTCTAAGATTGTGACTCTTTTAAAAGAGAACAGCTCCAGATAGTTAATGGGAGGCTCCATGCTATAACCTGGAAGTAATTTTAGTAGTTCATCATCACTGAGTATCATCTGGACACTTTTGGAACTAAAATCTTGTTTTCTTAAATAAGAGCTGAAAAGGGTACAGAGGAAGAACAATTTGGGACTAAGAATGGTACCAAGTGGTTCTCCATGAGTGGGTAGGGCAAAATAAGACACTGACATCTGAATACGGCCAGGATGAGTAGAGCAAAGGTCTGGGGCATTCCCTGCTCTGCCTCCTAACAGGATGTAACCCGGATCTCGTCTCAGAAATTTGTGAGGTACAAGGCCACAGATTTACTAGTTCTGACATTGGATCTTCATCAGATATAATTTTAGATGTAAAACAATTCTTTATTTTTTCAGTGTTGTCTCTTTTTCCATTTTGTTTCTGTATCACATTCATGATTAATAGATTCATGACTGTGTGGAGTTGGAAGCGGTTCTACTGGTAGTTGTCATCTGCAGTATTAGATGAAGTTACGTTGCAGCTCAACAGGATCACTTAAACCCAACAGCAGCTAAAGGTGGCAGGTGCAAAGTAATATTTTACATTTCTATGAAAATTTGATGCTCGTTCTATTTAACCTTGATCCTATGTGAATATTTGAACAGCTCAGTGATGTCTTTTTTTTTACTGGTTAATTCCTAAAGCACGTTCCTGGGAGCTCAGTCTGTCAGTGCTACAAAACGATCCCATCCAAAGCTGAAACGAGATCTGATTGTCAGAGAGCTCATGATTTTTAAACCCTGTAACTTTCAAATGAATTATCAAATAATCTGACAAAACATATAATAAAAGCAAGCAGACATTGCAAAAGTTGGCAATCGAGCCTCTATTTGCAGAACACTTTGTGGCAACTTCCACTCATGAACTCCTACTGCATGAGAGCAGATATTTCATCAATATTTCATAAAATATATGATTAAATATTCAGTGTTTTGTCTTAATTGATTGAAAACATAATAAATGAGGAGCTAAAAAGAATAATATTCACATGTGACCTTGTCAGTAATCTGTGACTCCTCTGCCATGCCTGTACAGGCTGGGCTTCCTCAGGTGAGATGTTAGTACTCAGCTGGATCTGTTCAGCCTTCTTCTGGATCATCAGAATGCTTTAAAGTATCCTGAGTTCGTCTAAGATAAAACTCTGGACCAGCCGAGGAGATCAGAAACACGGTTGCCCAGCCGGACCGGGAACAGAACCACGTTTCCGGGCTTTTCCGTCCCGTTGCTTTTTGTAAATTACAAGTGCGGTAAGTGATGGATGCTTTTGTGAGTGGGCTGTGGTGGTTTTTGACATGCAGAGAGAGCGTGGCTCTTCACCCAGAGCGGCGTGTGAGAATGGCCGGCACATGAGTGAGTTTTCCATAACATATTTCTAACTCTGAGCAGACATTCTAGGTGGTTTTCAAAAAGCATGATTGTTTGTCAGAGACTCACTGATATACCTACAGGGTGGGCTGGGGGAGCAGAATGTCAACCATGGCAGATTTTTGGAGAAATGTCATAGACAGTGATTGATTTGGTGAAGTTTTTCAATTTAATCCAGTATGTTAGATTTGGCCACTGTTTCAAACACCAGCAGTGTGGTGTGGGAGTGGGTGGAACCCGGGTCCAGCCGCCTCGTCCTCACAGGTGGGTGTCCTCCTCGTCGGGAGCGTCCTCCTTCATCAGGTTGTCGATGGGGACGATCCAGCTGTCGCTGAATTCCCCGTTCAGCGCCATCTTCTTCTCCTGCATCTCTGGCTGCACCTCCATCACCTCCAGTGTGGGGTTGTCATGGTAACCATTCTCCACCGTGTGCAGCTCTTCGGTCAGGTGCAGCTGCACAGAGGAGAAGACGAAGTCTTTGAAAATGTTTGGGCTTTCGAGGTCGGTGATGGAACTGCCAAGACGGTTAGTCTGTATGTCTAAAATCTCCTGCTCCAGTTTGAACTTAAACCAGATTGTTCTCAGATTAAGAGAACAGTTTCACAACAATCTGATGAAATCTGGATAATACTTATACATAATTCATGAGTTCAGTAAGACGGATGAGCATTCCTTCACTAATTCAGACCGATAGTCTTCATTTCTTTTTAGAAAGTAAATCATTCAAGTAAACGGAATGTCTGATAAACATGTACCTGACTTGTTGGTTACACAACAGTGTTATTTTGTCCATCCATCCATTTTCTAACACCTTTGACCCTAGAGGGGTCGGGAGGAATGCTGGTGTCTATCTCCAGCAAACGTTTCGGGCGAGAGGCGGGGTCACCCTGGACAGGTCGCCAGTCCGTCACAGCAGTGAAATTTAACACAGTGATAATTTCACAGGGGCAGTTAAATCCATAATTATAAGTTATAAGTTGTTTTTTTTTAATTACTTTAATTTTATGAAGAAACTTGTTTCTGATGGAAAATGAGACAAATGAGCGTCACCCAAAATATAAAGCAATGTAAAAAGAGTAATAGATTAAAAGAATGGTTTTCTGGTTTTCTAACTCAATAATCATTGGTTAATTCTATGTGCATTACTTTTATTAAACTAGTCTTGGTTATAATCTTCTCCACAGATGATCTGAAATCAGGATTTTAGAATAGAACAGAAACGTCCTCGATGGTTCCACTCTGGGGAAATTCAGGTGTGACAGTAGCATCAAAAATGTTAACACTGCGTTATTTGCAGTTAATGGAGTTGAATCGAATGTTTTTTCTCTCTGTGTTTGATGTCAGCTGAACAGGCGACAGCGACGTAAACGTTTAGCGCCTACCTGGTTCTCGTTGTATGGCTTGCGGCGTTGGGACACGCAGACGCCCAGGATGATGATCATGATGAGGAGGGCTCCGCACGAGGCCAGGATGGCTGTCAGGGTTTTGTTGTCTGTCGGTTCCTCCAAATCAACAAAACAAAAGAGGTTAACTTCTACGTCTGGCACACAAGCCCTGGAATACGACACCAACAAAACAATACATACTTCAGCAGGTTTTATTTCTGCGTTGAGTTTTGAAAGTTGCTCCTGTACCAGATTGAAGTCGACTGCAAGATATCAGGAGTTTAAATAAAAGGTGTTTACTGTGACGGACTAACAGGTGGAGGCTGTTTTACCTTCAATCTTCAAACTGCCAATTTTACTCCCGTTGTTCAGCAGCTTAACGAGGCAGGTTCCGTTATGCAGGCTGGACATGAAGCTCTTGCACAATTGCACCAGAGTTTTGTTTTTCGCTGACTGCAAAGTGAAAATGCAATGCGTCAGTGAATGAGCTGAAAAGGAATGAGAGGCAGAGGCAGGACTGGGCGGTCAGAGGTGATGGCGGAGGTTAGGTCTTCCTGTGCTGTCATGTTCAGATTGTTTCTGTTAGCGAAGGTCCTGTGGTATGTTTGTCAGTCAAAGACAAGGCTGGGAATATAAATAAGATGTGGGAACAAAGGAAGCTGGAGACAGGCAGGAAAGGTTTCTACTGAGGTGTTTTTCCACCCTGCTGTTGGAAACCTTGATTCTTTTTATAGCAGACCTCACTGCTTCCCGCTCTAGAGCCAGGATCCTCAAATCCAGGCCTCCAGGGCCAGAATCCTGCAGGGTAACACACCTGGGTCAAATAATCAGGTCATTAGCAGAACTAAGCTGCACTGTGGAGGTCATTCAGTCATCTGATCGAGGCGTGTTGAGGACATGGGCCCTGGAGGCCTGGTTTTAAGGACCCCCACTCTATTGGATGAACGTTAAAGCTGCAGTATGTAACTTTTATAAAACATAAAAAAAAAACGTTCCATCTTTTCTAAAACTGTCACCATCAGGCAGCTTTTCAAAACCAAACTCTGAGGTCTTCAGCAGGGTGATCTGACAGAATGAAGCCAGAGTTGCAAAACGTCTGATTTGGGGGCTGAGGTTCATTAGAATGGTTCTGATCAAAGCATATTTATGTGTTAGAATGGCCCAGTCAAAGTCCAAACCTATAAATTCAACGCAGAATTGAAGACTTGAATGTCTTCCCACTGTTTAGATTTTGCTTCAGAAATGAATTTGAAGTAAAATCCATAAGCTGACTTTCAGCAAGACAGTGAGAGATGCTCTGAGCTAAAAGCTGTGCTGAAAGGCCGTGAAGAACAGAGTTATGATCATAACTGCTTCTGGTAGTCTGACATGATTTTTATTAGCTGATTTTATATATGTCGCTGTATGAATGGAAATGCTGATACTTCTACACTGCTGCTATGTTGCCAGGTCTGTCTTGAGAAATGAGATATTAGATCTCATTGAGGTTTGTATCTGGTTAAATAAAGCTCATTATTATACATTATAGTACTTCATAACTCCCGCATATTATATTATTATGCATAGCAACAGTGATGTTCAAATACTAAAAATCTGAACCAGGATTTAAACAGCTATCTTTTCAGGAGATAATGCCATACAAAGAAACAAGCCTCTCAGTAGGAACGCCAATGAACTTCTCTCCTTTGGGCAAAACTCTTATGATTTAATATGCAGATAGCATGTTTGCAGTAAAAATGGAAGTTTAGAGTGGCCATTCTGGAAAAGAATGGCCACTCAGAACTGCTGTTTCTCAAATAAATGTAGAATTGTTTCGCTGTAGTTCTCTTGCATCAAGTCTTCAAAAACCAGGGAGACCTAAAAACAGAGTGGGAAGGGTGTGGGCTGACGGGACAATGGCTCAGGATTGTGTTCACTGCCTCTTTTTTTATTTGCATGAATAGAACCATCATAATGGTTTGATTAAGGCTTAATGATACAAGTCAAAACGTAAATCTTACCTCTGAATCGCTCAGAGAAAACTGCAAGAGAACAAAGACATATGTCAAGCAAATAGTTAATTTGTGTGTTTTGTCCAGGATTGAACCAGCTGATGAAGGGCAGCATTGTCCAACTTACCATAAATGTCTCAGTGTTTGTCTCAGTCCCCCCAGCCTGTGTTGTATCTGCAGTGGTCAGGCTTTTAGTGATGACATGAGAGTCTTTTACAGTCGGAGTTTGGCTGGAGGTGAAGCTCCTCTCTGGGACCTGGCTGGAGTTTGAAGGTGTGGTCATAGTCTGTGTGGTGGGACCTTTGATCAGAAAGGACAGTGACTGGTAAAGATTGGTAAAGATTGTATTCTTATGACATGGAGGAAGAGATAAAATGGGATTTCGCCTACTTGGAGTATTACTAAGAAATGAAGGTAAGAGACTGATCCTGAGAGGGGAGTCGTGTGAGACAGAATAGAAAAGTGTAGCTTTTTCAGGAACAAAATGCTCAGATATTAATGTCTAGTGATTTTTAGCCATCTCTGGAAAAGAGATAACTTTTAAGTTACCTCTTGTGGTTTAAGTTTACATAAACTTGTTTTTCTCATTAAACAAAAGATAACAATGATATTGAGGAGAAGGTGAAGACACCCAATGCCATATATCCAATGTCTGTACTAGCTTATCGTTGCAAAGGGGTTGCCTATCCCCAGAGGTCATGGGGTAGAGGGAAGGGTACATCCTCCGGTCCATCAGAGGGCAACATAGGGACACACACTCACACCGAGGGACAATTTAGAGAGACAGAGTAAAAGAAAAGTCACGTTTCTGACGCTCAGTCCACAAATAGCTAAGTTGTGGTAGTTTGCTTAATGAAGCAAACTACTGCTGTCTGAAAACGTTTACCCCACTGAGACCAAACCTCTCAGCCTGTCCTTGGTGAATTTCCTGTTGCAGTGTCCAGGTTCTGCTTCAGCTAGAATTTATTTACAGATGAGACGAGTAACCCTCAAGTACCATCTGATAAAAAGTCCAAGTTTATATCACTGGTCAAATGAGACCAAAACTGAACATTCTGGCTTAGATGGTAAACTAGCTAACTCAAACTAAATCGCACATCACTCTCAAAACACAATCTGCGCCACATCATGAAACATGGTAGTAGTCACGTCATGTTGTGGGGATGTTGTCCAGCAGGGACAGAAAAGTGATGGAACTAAATACAGAGCTGCAGAGACCCATAGCTCGGGTTTGTGATGACACAGTAATTATTGGCTGACAACTCCACAAATCTGGCCTTTATGAAAGAGCAGCAAGAGAAAAGCAGCCATTGAGACCAAGCTGTAAGACATCTGCCATGAGTCAATCAGTTGGACCCAGTAAACCTCCTGAAGAAGAATTGAGCTCTTTGATTGAAGTAAAGTATATGTGGTGGGAAACTAAAAATGCACATCACCCTGAATACACCATCCTTGTGAACATGGTGGTGGTCTTTGTCAGGCATAGGAAGGTTGTTGAAGAGAAGAAACTAAATACACGACAATCCTAAACTGTGAGGTATCACTCTAGTGAACTCCTCTTCCTGCAATTCCAATCTGACGTCAAACATAAATTTTTAAAGTCTCTTCCTGTTCTTTCTAATAAACATCTTTGGCTTCACACATCAGAGATGAAATAATGTGGATGAAACTGCAATAACTAGCAAAGTTTTTCATGAGTCAAAAGACTCATGAACACAAGATACATACACACCATTGTAGCCCACAGCTTCTCAAGCTTCACTGCTTGGTTCCTCAACCAACAGATTAACTTCATGAGTTGTGGTTTATGAGACATGATGTCATGAAATGAGACATCAACCACTCAGTTGTTGCATATGTTGTGTTTCAGGTAATTGTGAGCAAAAAGCTGCTTTACCTGCATTGTTGCCTTCGTTGCTGCCGGCAGTCGTCAATGTTGCTTGGCTCCTCTGAGACGTTGCCCTCATGGGTGGACCAGCTGTAGGAGCATCTGTGTTGTTTGTCTTTTTCCCGGCACTTTCACTTGGTTTTAAGGCCGATGACATAGTGCCTCTGTTGGACTCAGTAGCTGTAGTCAACTCTGTATTTCTGTTACTGGCAGGAGACCCTGTAGCCGAGGTACGGATGACAGTCGTAATGGCGGTGGTGACAGTGGTGGCTGAAGGAGTGATGGCACCAGAACTGGTGGCAGATATGACTGATATCTGTGCACTGGTGTTTGACTGTGCTGTAGTAGCGGTTGTCAGAGCCGTAGCAGTAGTGGGAGGTTTGGTGATGACTGTTGTGGGTTGCTGCGGAGTCATTGTTCCTGTGGATGGGGCTACGCTCGTTGGCTTTTCAGACTGATTACTGGATGCTGGTGAGGCTGGGGCAGTGGTTAAACCACCTGTAGTATTTGCTGATTTCTCTGTTTCAGGGGGCTTTGAGAAGGAAACGCCACTGCTCTCTGAACAGATGCCTGCAAGTAAAACAGATAAACTCATTACCAGCTGGGAATACCAGAGTGGGTAGGATATGAAACCAGTGATGAGTTTTATATCTGAGGGTGAGGATGGGGAATCAGTAGGACTCTACATCCTTCTGACTGGAAGGTTTGTGCATACCCCCTTCCCTTTATGCCTGTTTAAGTCGTCATAATCTGTCAGTGGAAGATGTTTTTGTATGTTGTTAAAATACAACGGGCTGTGGTGGTGGCCATGTAAGGAGGGCTTAAAGCAGCTGTTACAGGTTCGAGTCCCGGCCTGGTGACCTTTGCATGATGACCTTTACCTCACGTCTTCTCCCTCCCTCATGAGCCACCTTCCTGTCTGACAATTGCTAAATAAACGAGGAACTTTCTTGTTCTCACAGGATATAAAACTCATCTTGCTTAAACGAGAGATTTTCTTATTTTGACAAGTTTTGCATCTTCTTGTTTGAATGTGATGTTCCTTCTGAATTGACTTCCTCGCTCTGGCAGTTAAACACTTGAGCAGTCAGATCACACCAAGGTAAACGTAAGAGGTTTGAACAAAACAAGTGATAAATGATGACATTCTCATCATGTGGAGCTAATATGATGTGCCAAATACATATTTTGGCATATTTGCCAAATTGTAGTCAGATAGGTACTAAAATTTGGGTCATTTCTTGATGGAAATAAATAAGAAAAAGTTCTAGTTTATTCATTACAACAACTTAGTTAAAATTTATATTAAATATCTACAGCAAAATATAATAGAAAAATACAAACCTTAGGATGGCTACATATTTTTTTACATGACAGGCAAAGCTTTAAAGTCCATTTCATTGCGAGTGATTCCTTTAATTAGCTTTGATTACTTTAGCCTGAGTGATCTTCTAATGATTATCACCTTTGCATTCATTAGTGGTCTACAGATTTACATTACGTTTGTTTTAGTCTTATTTTATCCGTTGTTAATTCATTGTTGGTTTGATTCTGATCATTGATCGTCATGTCAGTAAAAAAAAAGTTCCTTTCCTTTGCAGCTTCTAAGTCAGTGAAAAAGAAATGAAAGGCTTGGTCTCTCTTTCTCCTCTTACTCCAAATGTTTAACACAAATCTTCTGTTTCATTAAGAACTCTGTTTCATTTTAAGGCGCCAGGTTCTCCTCTTGTTGGGACATCAACCTCAGCTCACCATCGTCTTCTGTTTCTCTATTTAGAACAATCAGAGCAGGAAGTTGCAAACAATAAACTTGGAGGCGCCCCACCCACGACCACAACCTGTTTTTAGTGACCCATGAACAGTCCTCACCCAACGCTGCGGTCAGAAAACAATGGCTTTCATCGTATAGTGGCTCAGTCACACTGGAACCTTTCCCCAGCCAAAAAAAGCAATATTTTTTTTAAAAATAATTCAGTCATGCCAGATTATTTATTTGTTGACTTATTTGCTTGTTTAATCTTACTTTAAGAAGAAAGTCCTTTGAAATTGACAATTTTTAGTGGGAGAACTTTCCAAAAGGAACATCATTGCCACGAATTGTGGTAGTGTAGATTAATGTGCACTGTCCTAATCAAACGAAATACATTGAATTAAACTAAATCAAACCACTACAGGTCTGAATTCTGAATTAGAAGCAACAATAAGAAGCTTCCACATTGTTTTGGCATTTAATTAGAAAATTACAGAAATATTTTCCAATGATATGAAGCTCATATCTATAAAGAGGAGGACGAATCTGTGACATTCCTGACCTCAGTTTATGAAACCAATTACGCAAAGTATTGCATTATCTTATTCTAGAACATTCTAGAACATTTCAAGAACATTTCTGAGGTTTTTGGCTGAAATTTACTTTTCCTTTTTTTCTATCCATATTGGCCCTTATAGGCCGGCACAGAATTCAGATTATTTGAATCTGTTCACCTTTTTCCTGATACAGCCACAAACTTCAGTGTGTTTTGTTAAGATGTTACTTGACACACTAACACAAAGTAGTAAGTGGAAAATGAGAGGTTTTTAAATTGTTTTACAAATTTGACAATTTGAAAAGTGTGGCGTGCATTTGTCAATCCTTCATAGAAGCTCCTTTTGCTCTAAAAAAACTTTTTAAAATTGTTCTGAGTTTACCAGCTTTGCACGTCTAGAGACTGAAATTTCTACATATTCTTCCAAAAATATCTCAAGTCCTCAGATTGAAAGGCGAGCGTTTGTGAACTTTCAAAGCTCTATACAAATTCTCAATTGGATTTAGGTCTGGACTTTGACTGGGCCATTCCGACACATAAACCAGGGATTTCCAACTCCATATTCCTGGAGAGTTTCCGTCCTGTTGAGCTCTGATGCACACCTGCTCCAGTGAAGCGGATGACTGGATCAGGATAAGGTGCTTCTTATCTGATTCAGCTGTTAGAAAAGAAAGTGACACTGAACTCTGTCAGCTGTGTGGAGTTAAATATTTTTATTTCCTTTTTTTTCTGTGCTGAAAAAAAACACCCACAGCATTTATCAGTTATTAATTAGTTGACTTCTAAAGCCAGTTGGTTACGCTGCATTTTATTTCAGGTTATTGAAGTAAAGGGGGTTGTATAGAAATACACGCCATGGTTTTCAGATTATTCTTTTGAAAAAAAGAAAAGGGTATATTTTTTTTCTTTCACTGTGCAGTCAATCAAAACGTCAATTAAAACACATTAAAGGTTGTAGATTTAACAGGACAAACTAAAATAATTTAAAAAGAATGGCAAATGTAATAAAGCAAACATTTTCAGACCCATACATTGTATCTCATTTGGATTCAACATCTGCAGGAAGACATTGTGTTTGGGTCCAGTGGAGGCTGGAGGAGCAGAGACATCAGTTATCAGCTGCTCCAACACGCTTACTGAGGGAGGGGAGGGGTCAGAGGTCACCACTTAGAGAATCTCCTTTGATAAATCAAAGTGTGCTCTGTTATCTGACCTTATGCTTTAAATATTCGAGATTTGAGTATTTATGAGTATTTACATCATTAGGATGTTTTATTTCTCTTCATAACTCCTGAGGATCTGAAATGTGTTTTTTCAGCATATGGAAACATTTTAGTTTTTGTTTTCAACCTGGAAATATGAAACCAGGCCAAGAATTCAACACAGTTCAGTTTATGCAGAACCATTTCCTGAGAAAAATCATCTCAGGTTATTAAAGGAAGAAAACGCCTTCAGCTGCCGGGGACGATTCATGCTTCCTCACTCACTTTTACAGCAGCTTCAAAAAAAAAAAAAAGCTGCCACATTCTTTAATTCTAAATCAGCTTTGACTGACCACATTTCATCTGTTCAAGCCTGATTACTGCCTGAAGAAGAAATCCTTTCAATCGAACCTGCCTAACAACACGAAGCAGACTCTACAGATTTCTAAAAGCAGAAGGTTATTCTCCAGCCTACAGAGAATCAATACAAATAAGACCCTATGTTGCTGAGATGGATTTATCTGAAAATGATCACAATCCATTTGTAAGATTCCAGAGAACAACAGTGAGAGTCAGAAAACCTTTCTAGGAGTGGCAGGTCTACCAAAATTATGTTGGCGGCTCATCCAGAAGAACCCAGAACAGCTTCTGGATCAGCACAGGCCTCAGCTCAGCTCAATGTCTGCAATTCGGTTCAGATTTGATATTCAGATAACAAAATACAAAATATGAAAATTATTAAAATATTCCAAACCTCTTCAGATCTATCCTGTTAACGAAGTTACACTGTTTCAAATTCTTCTAAAATACCTGAGAAATTAATCTCTCAGGTAGTTTTTCTGTGCGTTAATATGTGGGATGACCTCTGACCCCAGCTGTCACTGATGCATCTGTTTTGTTGAGGGCGACAGCACCGACTGATTCTCCTCTTATCAATGCTGCTGTTTTTACCTCACCCACACATTCCTTATGACACAGCCCCAATAAAATACACACACACGCACTCAGTGGCTATAGAAACACCAATGAATCCAACCGTGCTTCTCTTGATTTTATTTTTTTATTATGAACGTTTTTACTGTTCGTGGTTTAATTTGGCAGTAATCCGACAGGAACAGGGGAAGACATGCGCCAAAGGAGCCGAGGATGGAAGTCCACCTCAGGACGGCCGCGTTGAGGTCTGAAGCCTCTGTATGCGGGCGCCACTCAAACCAGGGCGCCATGCAATGCCCCTCAATTACAAATTTTGAGAAATTTACAAAAGAAAAGTTACCTACTTAGTGAATGTGAATTTTTAGTATCAAAAAACATGGACGCTGGGTCTACTGAACATATTTCTGTTTTTGGGAAAAATCCGGAGCACCAGAAGAGAAAACCAACAACACACTCATCATTCACAAAGTAGATACAGTTTTTTTTTTGTAAATTTCTCAAAATTTGTAATCGAGGGGCATTGTGTGGCGCCCTGGTTTGAGTGGCGCCCGCATGCAGAGGCTTCAGACCTCAACACGACCGTCCTGAGGTGGACTTCCATCCTCAGTTCCTTTGGCGCGTGTCTTCCCCTGTTCCTGTCGGATTACTGCCAAATTAAACCACGAACACCAAAAAAGTTCATAATACAAAAAAATCAAGAGAAGCACAGCTGTAATTTGTCTTGATAAAAACAAACAAAGGTTAAACAAACAAGTATAAAATGACCTAACTACAAAAAACAAGTTTAAAATGAAGTAACTTTTCAAATATTGTCAATAAATACAAAACAAAGGAAACTTACACACAATTATTATAAATGTTGTAAGGTATTAGTACCTTACAAGGATACTGTATTCATTTTAGTTGAACACTGAAACCCAAACAAATGTCCAGATGATGGGACTGCAGCTCACTTAGTTTTGGGCATTTTTATAGGACTGTAGAGGCTGTAATGAATTTAAAGCCAAATGTAAAGCCTGTGTGGGTTGTCATTTAGGTTTTCCATCACTTAGCTGAGTGATGGAAAACTACTCAAGGAAGTAATCAAACTCAACCCAAAAAGGACGCTGGGTACATCTGACATTATTTTTATTTTATTTTATTGTGGGGAAACTGGAGTGCCCAGAGAAAACCCATATAGGAACAAAGAGAACAAATATCACACTCAGCATTCACTCAGAATATTGAAAGGAAGTATTTTCTAAAATTGGTGGATTTTAGAAAATCTACCAAATGAATACACAGACAGAAATGCTAAAACACACACACTCATTCATTGTGTTGAAACACCAATGAACCCAAAATGGACGCTGGGTCTATTGAACATGTTTCTGTTTTTGGGAAAAACCTGGAGCACCCGGAGAGAAAACCAACAACACACTCATCACTCATTAAGTAGGTAACTTAGCTGAACACAAACACCCAAACAAATGTCCAGATGATGGGACAGCAGCCAAAATGCAGGTTCGTTGGATATATTTTTTTGTGGGGAAACTGGAGTACCCAGAGAAAACCCATACAGAGGCTACAGACCTCAACATGGCCGTCCCAAGGTGGACCTCCAAAGAACTGTATAGGCTGAAATCAATTTAAATCCATGAAATATGAAGAAGCTTTCCAAAAGTTGATAAAAGGATAAATTCCACAAATATCGGCTGGCGTAAATCCAGGAAGATGAGAACTTCAGCCCAAACTTTCTCTAAGAGCCGTTTAAGAATGGTACCAACATCCTCAAGAGACAAGTGAAAACCTGAAGCTTTAATGGCCTGCGCAATCAGGCAGCGTGTCAACAAAGACAATGAATCTTTCTCGTCTTCCTTTGTTTCCACTGAGGAAGCTGGCTTCTCACCGTCCGTCAGACAGTGAGATGCCAGATGAATCAGAAGAATACTCTGAAACGTTCTCTATAGGAGACAAAGTGGTTGAAAAGTCATTGGACTTTGGATACAGCCTGAATTCCTGTACCCCCGGTTGTGCTATGATATAAAGCCCCCCCTCAGGGGGGCTGTCTTCAAGCCATAGCTCCAGTTGGAATTCCTCGATCTCCCAATCTAATAGTTGTCCTGGGAGAACAAAATCTACCCCAAAAGTTTGCTTCGGTTTTAAAACCTGTTCCTGCAAATCTTTGGAGAGACAGTATTCTGGATCGACAACATCAGATAGGTCATCTGGATGAACAAAAGGCTCCACCAGAGAGGTTTCATCAAAACATGGCTGTTCTGATTCCTCTTCCTTCAGATCTTCAGTTGACAGGAACCCTGGATGAACGAAGGCTGCCATGGGGGAAGAATTCTCTCTCACTTCGGCACATCCTTCAACTGCCGGTTTGTAGTATTGCTTCAGTGTGATGCCAGAATATCCTGCAGACTTTCTCTTTTCTTCCACCTCGCTGCCCAGGGTCAGGATCTTTTCGGTGGAAGAAGTTTGCAGTTTTTCTGGCATTGGAACCACCTTTGCCAAATGTTTGCGAGAGAAATTGGAGAAGAAGCCCCTGATTTTCCCTGGAAGATCTTTGAGCTTTGAGAAGAAGGAAGTCTTCTTAACACTCTTGGATTCTTCAGAAGCATGCAGTCTAACAAAAAGGTCTTTTACTATGAGTTTAGTTTCTTCAACCATAGCATTCATGAGGAGACTTCTCGTAGGGTCGCTGGAGTCTGAAGTGCAACTGACTCTATCGACCACATATTTTACGATTAATTGATTTAACCTGTCAGTGTGTTCGGTACTGAAGTCTCCATAGACCTTTGCAACTTTTGCAAACGCTTCTGGCACCTTGTTGCCAACAAAGGCCTCGATAACTTCAGTGGAGCACTTATCCTTTGGAAGACAATCCAGAACTTTGGATGTAAAAAGCTCCAAGATTTCTCCAAAAATCTGGACCAGAACGCGGGTGGTTCTGTGATCTGGGTCTCCAGTAGACAGACGCATCCACTCCATCCAGGTCAGGTTGATGAACAGAGGGTGGATCATACCCCTCAGGGTGCTGACGGTGATCGTATCTTCAAAATTAATTTCACTAGCCATAATATCACTATATGTATCTAGTTTGAGGAGAAACTTTCAAGATTTCTGTTCAACAAAAAGTGATCCAGGCTCTGCAAAAACCGAGTTCAAAGTGGTTAGAGAAACAGAAGAAGCAAATACAGACCCTGACGTATGACGTCCGTTCATACGTCACAGGCATCAAACGCACAACAGAGTCTTATGATGTCACGCATATGGACGATTCGTTGAAGCCGCTTTATAGAACCGGCTGCTTTATGAAGAAGTCCTGCAAATATCGAGATTTAGCTACAGAAAGATTTTTAATCTAAAAAGATTATTTTTAACAGGATCTAAACAGCTGAACCGTCCTGGTTCTGGTGGATGCCTTAACATTGTCATGCTCCGTGTTTTTCTGTGTGTTTATTTTGAGTTTCCTGTGTCTCCGTGTTGTCCTGTTCTCCCCTCCATTACTCCCACGTGTTTCTCGTTCCCTAATTACCTCCTGTGTATTTAGTGTCACCTGTGTGTCTGTCTTTGTCGGGTCCTCGTCTCTTTTGGCGTCTAGTCTCTGTCATCTGTGTTCCCAGTCCGTCGTCTCGTCCTTTGTGTTAACGGTTGCTACCGGCGTCGAGCCCTGGTTTCCTCTCGGCCGTGCTGCCCGTTGTTTGGACCATGTTGGACTGTGTTATTATGGACATTCATTATTAAAATCATTTGTTATCGCGTCCTGGGTCTACAGCGTCTGCCTCACCACCACTCACCACAACAGTTTATGACAAATATAGGACATGCATTATGCTGGTTTACAGGAGGCATGACGAATATTGTTCAATTAGGATTATTTTTGCGTAAGAAATTGAAAATGTGGAAAATATGGTTCATGAATATGTAAAATTATTTGGTTTCGTCTTTAATTTGAGCTGATATTTTTTCTCTCTCTCTCTTCATCTTCGTTATAATAAAAAAATATTTAGTTTTATTTCTTTAAAGGATGGAAATAAAAAAATTGTTTAAAAAAATTCCGATTCAGTCCAACAATGAAACGTACAGAGATTTTTTAAATCCCGAATTTAAGCTGAAAATCTGGCCACTAAAACGGACGGTGAGAAGCCAGCTTCCTCAGTGGAAACAAAGGAAGACGAGAAAGATTCATTGTCTTTGTTGACACACTGCCTGATTGCCCAGGCCATTAAAGCTTCCGGTTTTCACTTGTCTCTTGGGGATGTTGGTACCATTCTTAAACGGCTCTTAGGGAAAGTTTGGGCTGAAGTTCAGGGGGAGTAAATTGATGGTGACCCAGAAACGATCTCAGTTCACAGCCACCCCACGTGTGCAGAGTGCAGTCAGCCAAGATGAGACCGCCCTGGATGGAACTGAGTCGTCTGAAGCCTCTGTGGTTGAGGAACTCTTCAGAGGAGATCATGGAGGAGATGAAGCATCGTCAGGTTCTGGTGCAAATGCAAAATCTCCAGCAGAAATCCCTGAAGAGACAACTCCCACTGAGGCTGAATCAGAAGAACGTGTTCCAGAGTCCGGCAGCAAATAGGAGGAAAACCAGGGACAGACTGAAGAAGTGAAGATTAAAAAATGGCCATGAGAACCCTTGTCAGTGATCTGATCAGGAGGATTGTTGAAAGATCAGGACTGAGCTACCATGCAGAAAAATTTCATGCCATCTGTGATCGTCTGTTTGAGAAACTGTGGACTGAAATTGAAGGAAGAGTCCTCAGCATGAGCCCAGAGAAGATCACCAGCCAGGGTAAGGCCATTTTAAAGGACCTGCTGAAGAAGTGGAATAAGGCAGATGTGAGAGACACCCACGGATGTCACCTGTGCCTTATTCCACTTCTTCCCAGCAACACAGAGAATATTCTCATCTTCCTGGATTTACGGCAGCTGATATTTGTGGAATTTATCCTTTTATCAACTTTTGGAAAGCGTCTTCATATTTCATCGATTTAAATTGATTTCAGCCTCTACAGTTCTTTGGAAGTCCACCTTGGGGCGGCCATGTTGAGGTCTGTAGCCTCTGTATGGGTTTTCTCTGGGTACTCCAGTTTCCCCACAAAAAAATATATCCAACAAACCTGCATTTTGGCTGCTGTCCCATCATCTGGACATTTGTTTGGGTGTTTGTGTTCAACTAAGTTACCTACTTAATGAGTGATGAGTGTGTTGTTGGTTTTCTCTCCGGGTGCTCCGGGTTTTTCCCAAAAACAGAAACATGTTCAATAGAACCAGCGTTCATGTTGGGTTTGTTCATCAATTTTAGAAAATTATTCTTTTTAATATATATGCTTAGTTCTGGTGTTTGCTGTCTTTGTTCTTACATGGGTTTTCTCTGGCCACTCCAGTTTCCCCACAAAAAAATATGTCCAATGAACCCAGCGTCCATTTTGGGGTCATTGGTGTTTCTATAGCCACTGAGGGGGTGTGCATGTGTGTGTGTGTTTACTTCACTACTGTTAAAATGATTTCCCTTTGTGAAGAAATGTCAGATGATCCCAAAGTCTTTTTTGGGTTGAGTTTTTTTGGGTTGAGGTGTTGAGTTTGATTAAAATTAATGCCAAGGAAGCAACAACACAGACAACAAACTCAGGCTTTAAATTCATTACAGTCCTATAAAAATTCCCAAAACTAAGTGAGCTGCAGTCCCATCATCTGGACATTTGTTTGGGTGAACTTTTTCGGTGTTTGTGGTTTAATTTAGCAGTAATCCGACAGGAACAGGGGAAGACACACGCAAAAGGAATCGAAGATGGAAGTCCACCTCAGGACGGCCGCGTTGAGGTCTGAAGCCTCTGTATGCGGGCGCCACTCAAACCAGGGCGCCACACAATGCCCCTCAATTACAAATTTTGAGAAATTTACAAAAGAAAAGTTACCTACTTAGTGAATGTGAATTTTTAGTATCAAAAAACATGGACGCTGGGTCTACTGAACATATTTCTGTTTTTGGGAAAAACCCGGTGCACCCGAAGAGAAAACCAACAACACACTCATCATAAGACTTGTTAGTGGAGGAGATCTCACAGTGTTCATCACCCTGAACACATCACCCCTTTGAAATGTGGTGATAGCAGCATCATGCTGTGGGGAAGGTTTCAAGAGAAACAGAGAAGAAGGTCTGCAAAGAAGAGTGGGCAAAAAAATCTGTTTGAAACCTGATAGACACCAGCAGAACCCTGCAGAAGCCCATAGAATCCAGAGAACCCTACAGAACCTCACAGAACCCCACAGAACCCTACAGAACCTCACAGAACCCCGCAGAACTCCAGAGAACCTCACAGAACATCACAGAACCCCGTGCACCCCACAGAACCCTGCGTAACCTCACAGAACCCCGCAGAACCCCACAGATCATCATAGAACCCTGGAGAACCCAGCGGAACCCCACAGCACCCTGCAGCCAACACTGCGTCTACTGAACATCGACTCGCTGCAACATGTTGATCATGTCATAATGTTGTCATTTTCTTTCCACCATCACATAGCAACCCAATAAAACACGTTGGTGTTTCTGGGTGTAATGAGACAAAATGTGAAAATGTTCCGTTTGCTGTGCAAGAGCAGCAAATATCCAGAACAGTCGCTAAGTCTTCCTGTTGTATCAGATCCCACCACAGAAAGAAGTTTTATCAAATAAAACAAAGAACTTCATTATGGATAATTATAAAACCAAACTTATATCAAACATCATAATTGTGTGCTACTGCCTGGCCTCGTTCCTGCCAGCTGATTGGCTGTGGGAAGTGCCTCTCTGTCCTTTCTCTGGCTCTTCTCTTGGCTCAGCTGTCTGACAGGAAGCAGATTGCTTGGTTTGGGATTTTGTTCGACTTCAAACTCTGATCAGCGTTAACGTCTCTGGGTTCAGAGGAAACCACTGGATCAGAACGCAGACAGACAGACGGATGGACTTGTTACCCGCTGGGCCTGCAGGGCTGGGAGACTTTCACCAGATAATCAACATAAGTCTGTTCTATTACATCCTTATTATAATATTAGTGTAATAATGTGAAGCCAGTAGATGGCACAAGCTGATGTATGACTAAAACATATTTTATGCCAATTATATTGTGAACACAGTTAATTTTGGATTTCTCTGCAGCACACAGAGGGTTTTAAAAGCACATTTTATTCAAACTGATGTTCTGCCATCTTTTAAATTTATGTTTTGGTGCCTATGAGAGTTGCAAAATATAACAATTTTAATTTTAGCAGTAAGGCAAACCCCCATTTTTATTTGTTTCATTTAGAATATAATTGCACTTCAAAAAATTAGAATATTTAAAAAAACAAATTTTATTTTAATAATCTAAATTGATATGAATCTCATACTGATGTACTAAACATAATGATGCATTCTGAATGTTTGTTTATGTTCATTTTGATGATTGTCTTAAAGGCAATGAAAACACATAATCCAGTTTCTCAGAATATTAAAATATTGCATAACAATAATAAGTAGAAGATTTTAAGTACAGAAATATGAGCCTGCCCAAATGTACATACAGTATGTGCTCTATATCTGCTCTCTGAATATTTGCTCTGCGCTCATTTTGCCGACTCCACAGTAGGAATGTTCTGGATGTTCTATGTGTGGAGGCCAAAACTTATGAATCTCCTCAAAACATTTGATGACATTTTCTCCTTCCACTCAACTTCCAGTTGATGTATTTGGATACAGCGCTCAGTGATCCGCTGCTTTAGCAGGGAGCTGATGTTACTGGTGTGACTGTGTAGGACAAGGAATAATATTTCTATATTACAACATTTCTTTTTTGGGTCTCATAATATTCAAAAAACATTGATGTCACATTTTCAATATCTGTAAGCCATAATAATCAAAATTAACAGAAATATATGATTGGATGTGATGAATATGAATGATATTCTACAGTTGGATACATAACAGCATGTTTTATTTATACTGCAGGGAGTTCTGTCTTCATGTTGTATTGTTGTCTGATAATGGCCGACAGTGCGGTCCCTGTTATGACCAACGTTTCCCCTCAGGCTGGTTTGTCCGGTGAGAAATGTTGTGAAGCTGCTTCGTTAAGCTAATTGTAGACGACAGGAAGAGTTTAAACTCAACGCGGAGCGGGAAGAACTTCAGAGGTTCTGATGTCTGCACCGGCTGCACACCTTCAGTGTTTCTGAGAACTACCAATCATGTGACTAAAAGGAGAAAAGTTCCACTCAAGGAATCTTCCATTCCACAATTTCTAATTGGCTTTCTGAGCATGTGGCCAGAGAGACAGCAAAAGCAAATGAGGTGGATCAGCAGAGCTGGAGTCACTCAGGACATGTTACTGTAAAATATCGTCTCTGCCCCTGAAGTTGTTAGCATGTCATGACAACTACTGGACTGTCATAGAGCTCAGTCTTCAGTCAGAGGCCTATTCAGAGTCGCTGCAAGACTGACTGCTACAGGAGATTCTTCCTGCCCACTGCATCACCACCTACAAAACCTCTTTGAAGTTGCTTGGATGATATGAGTTAAATGAGGCAACATTTATTTTCCTTTTGGGAGAAATAAATATAATATTTTTGAATTGAGTTAAATAGAACTGAACTCAACTGTGAACTGAATGAATTGAACTGAACTGAAGTGAACTGAATTGAACTGAGTAAATGGAACTCAATTGAAATAAACTGATTCAAATTAAATTGAATTGATTTTATTGAACTGAACTCAACTGAACTGAACTGATTTGAGTTGAACTGAATTGAATTGAAATGAACTGAATTGGATTAAACTGAATTGAACTGAAGCTGCTTGAATTTTCCATTCTTGTGAAAGCCATGTTGTAAATATCCTGTAAATATTAGAAAGGAAGAAATGAAGAAGAAAGCAGGTTTCATTGCTCTGTGAGTGAACTGCTCAGTCGACAGTAAAGACAGCAGCAGGTCTGACTCCTCTGACTCTGCAGTCAGCTCTCTGATGTTCTGCTTAGAAACAGGAAGGAGTTTGTTGTCGCTTAAAACAGATTAATATGTCATATACTCATAAGTTTTTTTCTTTAACGTTTGGCAGCATCAGATCATGAAAGCAGCTCCCTGTTGGTGATGTTGAAATCTTTCTCCTGTCCTGCACCTTAATGGCCCAAAATGAGCCATTTATTTCCACAGTCGGTACTTTTAACTGACGGCTCCAGTTAAACTTCTATCTGAAACCAATCCTGTTCACAGATACAGTTCCCCACTTTACACATTTTAACCACAAACGTTAATGAGTCATTGTGATTTTATATGATAAACCAAAGCAAAGAAGTGCAAAATTAGTTTTAGGCCCAGACTTTAACTAGGCCACTTTAACACATGAAGCTGCTTTGATCCAAAGTCTCATTTCACAGAGGATCTGGCTGCAGGCTTGGGGTTCTTTGTCTTGCTGGAAGGTGAACCTCCAGCCCAGTTTCTGACCTGCCTCCCTTTACTCCTGGAGGAAAGACATCCCAAAGCATGATGCTGCCACCACCGTGTTTCACCATGCTCCAGACAGAATGGCTATCCTCCCAGCATCAGGTTCTTCAGTCTTTATTTTCTGCTGACTCTTCTCTACTGATGCAGACTTTTTTCCTGACTGCCAATCAGAAAGTAAAATCATGTCTCCACACTTTTCAGATTTTATTTCGTTTTTGTAAAATTGTTAGAGAGGGACTGATCCAATATTAATATTTATATTGGTATTGAAAAACATTCTAGCTGGGTATCATGACAATGTGTCTGATCCATACTGTCTGCATCTGTATCGGATCTTCATGAGCCGATACCAAACCTCAGATATCAGTATCGGCATTGGAAGTGCAAACAGTGGATCTGTGAATCCCTGCATATAATTTTTTTTTAAATCCATGTGTGTGTGGTTGCCGTAGGAGCAATGTGAAGGAGTGTAATCAGTGTTTTTGCAGGGAGCTGTAAATGTGCCCTGTGTTTTTCCAACCTATTCAACAAATGAACTGTGAAGGCTTGAAGTTAAATGAGCTGTCAGTCTTTTTCTGCACCACTCTGGAATTACAGATTTTCAGGATACTGAAAATCTGCAACATTTCCCAGCTGTCTCTGTGCCACTGCAGCCTAATAATTGCTGCTGTTTCAGGTTCTCCTCAGTCTGTGCAATATACGAACGCTAAATGAGCAGCAAAGTGTGGTTGCGCACGTCTCCCACACATGCATTATCCCAGAGCTAATGAAGCAGTCGTGTTGTTCTTAAAAGCTGAGAAGTGGGGAGGTGGGTTGAGCCAAAGCTGACAGAGCTGGGAGTGAGGGATGGGGGAGAGGTGAGGAATGAGGAGGAGGCTGTGGGTCCATGACGGTACCAGCCGCAGCGCTGATAAGCATCCACCTGGCTGAGGAGTTTGGCATGCCGGGTGGAGGAAGGGTCTGCAGGGTGAAGGTCTGCAGCGCTGCAAAGTGATTTCCACATAGCAGCGGTTCCTCCCTGCAGGACAGGCTGACTGGAGAGAATTCACAGAGAGCACAGAGTCAGGTTGGATGTTGGCTCATCTAATGGGCTCAGAGTCATTTGTTTACATTCCAGCTGATTGCAGTTTTTAGAACAGGGAATAAATCCTCCAACAGAGAGTCCGACTTTGCCTGTTTTGGCTGATTGTAGCAGCTTAAAGGACACAGCCTGGAAACGTTCTACGTGATCACTGCTATATTAGCACATAAAAATACTTTCATAAGAAGCATGGAGATGGAGGAAGGAGTTTTTCTTGTAACACATGGGGTGTCGGTTTGAACCCCAGTCTGTCTCTGTGGTTGTCTTTGGGGAAGACACTTCACAACACCCGCCTTGCCTGCTGGTGTTGGTCAGAGGGCCTAACAGGTGGCGCCGCTGTCAGACTGTCTCAGAGCAGCTGTGGCTGGTAGCTTACCAACAATCACAACTAAATGTTGTGAGAAGTGCTTTGGAGTCCTCTGGACATGATAAAAAAGAAGTACCAGGGTTTAAACAGTTTTGGGTTTTTCATTTTATTTTGTTGATACTTTTTTTCCAGTTCAGTCAGATTTAATGAGTTCTTAGAATGGGTTTGGATGGTTTTATTAGATATTACTAGTTAAATATTGCCATTTAGTTTATATTAGTTATAATAGTAGTTTTAGTTTTATTCAGGCCTTGTGTTTACATTGAATACTCAACACTATTTTCAAAAAATCTATTAAAGTTTTGTCCCAACTTTTACTGTAATTTTGCAGTACTGCCAGGAGGAATATGGAGTACCGTAAACTGCTTGTGTGTAAAAAAAAAAAAAAAAATTCACATCAGTTTGATCGGCTAACAAACAGATTCATAAATAGAAAAATAAAAGCTCTAATTTCAGTTTTTCCCTATTAATTAACATTTTTATTTCTTTCAGTTAACAAAATCCTTTTCTCTATTTCAGTTCTCGTGGTTTCATTCGTGTTCGTTAACACTGACAGGTACGGCTGTTTTTTCTACAGCTGTAGAAACTTACAGTTGAGGCACCAAGCTGTAGTTATTTTTAATCAAGCATGAGACCCAGTTTGTCGTAATATAACTTGGTTTAGTGGGGAGGAAAAACCAGGAGCTGATCTCCTTATTATGCCGGTGCTTCTGCAGATTGAAAGATGGATGAGCTCAAAAATCAGCTGCAGATGTTGAGTGACCGGCAGTGTCTGATATCAAAGGAGAGGCTCTGGGCCCACACTGTCGTCTCCTGCCTGGACGCCCTTCCTTTTCTGGAGTCAGGATGTTGATAAGGTTCGTTCTGCTCCCTTCTATTGTTTCCCCTGTCTCTCCCAGTTCAGCCATTAAACAGATGCCAGTCAGAGACCCCCCATTCTCCCCCCTAACATCATGGAGGTGGTCCTTACAGGCCGTAAAGCCTGGCTGCCTGTTATCGTGTAGGAAGTGGATGAGTTGTGAAGCAGCTGATGCTAAAGAAAGAGTGTGTGGATGGGGTTAGGAAGTCCTGGAGGTGCTGATAAGTGATGGCACTGCTCTGTTGTCAAACTCCTCACTACTTCCCATTTATTGATGCTATGACATCACCTTATGTTCAGCGGTGCAGCTTGGGTCTTTAAGGAAGTCGCCTCTGCCCTCCAAAGCTTCCCTTTGTTTTTCAGCTACATAACCAGCTGAAAACCAAGTTTGCTTTAAAACAGTTAAGTGAAACACTTATGTTTATGGACTAGAAGTTAAAACTTACAATCAAGGCTTAATTTTCACCTGTTTAATTCGGCTTCCTGTGTTCTCTTTTTCTGACTCCTGCTTTTATGTAGCAATAGAAAGAAGAATTTTTATTTTTCCAAAGTAAAAACTAGAATTTCTGGCCTCAGTTTACCATCAGCCATGTTGAAAACACACCAAACACGAGGAAGAGGAAGTTCTGTTCAGATGAGACCAAAACGTAGGATTTTGACCAAATACAATGGACAACTTAGAACTTCTGTTCTAGGGTGACTGAAATTCACCCTAGGAATTGATTTTTAAAAAAGACTCAGACCTTACAACATTAAAAGAAATTCCTGTTTCTTTCCTGACGGAACAACTTTCATCTGTTCCGTCAGAGCAGTTAGGATTAGAACTGACAATGTAAAATAAATAATAATGAAACTGACTGAAACAATAGACCTAATATGTAAAAATAAACTTCAACAAACCTTCTTTCAAATGGTTCAGAAAGTGCAATTAGGAATTCTAAATATAATGCAAAATAAAACATAAAGCGTGACATCACCCAGCGCTCAAAGCATAGAATTATACTGAATAGATCTGTCCTTACGGATCGGGCACATAGTCACTGATACCCGATGTAGATTTTTTTTTCAGTATTGTGACCGATACAGATATTGATATCGGATCGATGCATCCCTAATTTTCACTTTTTCGATTATTCATAGGTAATGAATTCAAAGTATTACCCTAAATCGACTGGTGGAAGTCATGAAAAACCAACAATTAGTTTGTCTTCCAAAACTTTTTGTCAGGCTGTTGGCTACAGATATCTGAAGAATTGATACAGCGGAAAGAAAGTGTCCATACAATAAGTTACCCAGACAGTTTAAAGCTGTTAGCTCGTTGAAGACCCCGTGGCTGAACCACTCAGCCGTTCAGGAGAGGGGAGGCACAGCGCTGAGGAAGCTGCTCATTGTTTAACAAGGAGTTTCCGTCCCGCCGTTTCTGAGCTGAAGCAGAGAACGTTGAGGAAAATCTGGTTTAGTACAATGAAGTCTCCCAAAATGAGACAGAAGATATTTGTAACCAGTAATCCTTTCTACAGTAAAATATCTGTGTGTATGTTTGTATGCAACCCTGAACAGGCTCTGTGTATTTAGATTTATGAATTCAAGTTATTAGAATTTAAAATTAAATCTGCATTGTAAACAGTTTTTTTCTTTCTTTCTTTCTCAGCGTTCTGTTGGCTCTACTTGCCATTAATATGTGTAAATAAAGGTTTTACAATACAAAATGTCTGATGAATCATCAACATTCATCAGATGTTGATGATGAATGATTTAGAAATTTTCTTTAGCTATATTTTCAACTAAAGCTAAACAGTCTAAGGCCTTGGCCATGTTTGACAGATCTTTCTAAAAATGAATATCAGTTTGACAAAGGATCGGTTTGGCAAAAGTTTCCATCCTTGTGAACCCCCACAAATCCACCCATTGCTTTTAAACATGCCAAACCCATAAGGGGCAGTATGGCGCAAACCTAAAACCTATGTCAGCCAATCAGATTGCTTCAAAACAAGCACGACTTCCGATTAGGACATAAACATGGCGCCAGGAGGATCATGTATGTGGACAGATATATAGTTTGAACTAGCTCTAAATAGCTCTATTAGAGTATGAAGTTTATAAAAAAAAGAGGCAATGTGGATTTGGATTCTTGTCAAAGGAGGTATGTGGATATACTGGCGCATTACTTGTCGCAGTCTGTAATGCGCGGGACCCTAAAGCTCCATTTTCCCATCTACACATGCAAACACAAATACAGAGTTTTCTTCTGCTTGTTTTTGTCTATGTGAAACAGTCCAAAAGGCATAAAGAATATATATTTGCTCAAAAACCTGATTTTTGCCAGAATAAAGAGACGCAACGTAAAAAAAAAAAATGTATGCATACGTCAGTTATCAGTGAGTCAAGACTGCAGTGAGACTTAAGCAGCAACAGGATAATGTACCATATCACACTCTCCTCCTTACATCACTGAACTGTATTTTAAAAATGTTGCCACTGTTCTAAAAGGTACAAAATAGTTATGAGCCTAAAAACATCTCAGAGTTACAGGACTGAACCATGTAGAACAGCTGAAACCAGAAGTTTACATACAGTTTCAAAAAATACATGACTATTTTTCACGGGTCTGACATGAAATCAGAACAAACTTTTCTTGTCTTATGTCAGTGAGAATTAGCAAAAAAAAAAAAATTATTTGCTAAATGTCAGAATAATGAGAGAGAGTTTTCTGGTTTCAGTTGTAGCAGTTTCCTCTCCACCAGGCAGCTTGTTATCCTGACTCTGTTTTCATTTTAAACTTTCCGAGAAGGAGACGTTACCTATTTAAGGGAACTGTTATCACCTCCATGTGATAACCACGTTAAGCAAACATTCACAGATGTGTGCTCTCATTGCCGGCTTGACTCTCTCACAGGAAAGTGCTGACCACCTTCAGACAGAATGTTGCTTCGGCTCCCTCCATGTTGGGAAAATAAAAGCCTCCTCTCTGAATTCAGCTGCAGCAGCAGAGACAGAGTGGCAGGTGCATAATTAAAGAAAAGCTCTTCGTTTGCCTTTCAGGCGGGAGAGAGGGTGAAGGGAGAGGGTGGGGTGGGGGGTGGCATCATTATTCAAGATCTTTGGTCTTGGCATGTGTGTGTCTGTGTGTTTTCAGAGGGAGGAGCCATGGACATCATCCCATCATGGTGGGATGATGTCTGGATCCTACTTAACTGTATGGTGTGATCAAGGAGCAAAAAACAAACAAACAAAAAATCAGAACTAGATTAATTGTTTGTACTTAATGTTAAATTTTTTCTGCAGAGTTAAAGCTTTAATTCCTGATGTTCCTGACATATGAGGATTCCAGACGTTTCCCAACATTTCAGAAACATTTTTTTTCCTTTTGCAGCCACAATCCTGAATGTATTATTGAAATTTTAAAGGATGAATAACACAAAGTAGTGTGTAATTGTGCAAACAAGGAAAGAAAACCTGTAAAATGTGATATGTATTTAACGCCTAAAATCCAGAACTGACTTCAGCGATCAACTAGTTAGTAAATAATCCACCTGTGTGTCATTTAATCTCAACATAAACCCAGCTGTTGACCGAGCAGCATCATGATGCTTAAAGCGGGATTAGCTTCTGACACAACATCCCACATGGGCCCAATATGAACCCACACAGACATGGAGGTTCAGCTGAACCAATCCCCTGTGCAAGGAGAGCATTAATGAGAAGCAACTGGTTAACTCTGGAGGAGCTGCAGAGATCCACAGCTCAAGTTTTAACAGTTTTCCACTAGCCATGAGCCACACAGAGGACCCATCATGTTGTCCTAGATCCTAATGTGTGGTAGAAAACAAACACTGCACATCACCACTGCTATGCGCTCACAATGCACATAGCAGTGGAAGTAACACGGCGTTTCCTCATCAGAGACAGAGCTGCTGATGGCTCATGGGAAGTTGTTGGAGATAAATACACACCCATCCTGGAGGAAAATCTGCTGGAGGCTGCAGACTGAAGACTGGGACTGAGGCTCATCCACCAGCAGGACAACACCCCAACACTTACAGCCAGAGACAACGGAATAGTTTAGATCACAGCGAATTCCTGAAGGTTCAGTCCTAAATCCAGTAGAGAATCCGTGTAACTAGGATTTCAGTATCTGTGTGATTCTGATAGAGATAAATCATTAGAGAGGAAGGCTGATCACAAATACACTCCGCACTTCAGATCATTATATATATATATATATATATATATATATATATATATATATATATATATATATATATATATATATATATATAATATGGCTTAATAAGGCAAGGATCAAGCACTACTAATTTAGTATCGAACTCTCCACTCTCTACCGAACTTTGCAAAGTTTATATTTTGTCAATAATGATTAAACCATCTGCAAAATCTGAAAGATTTATCAATATGCTTATTATGAAACAACTGCACCTCGATACTGCACCACAATAATCACAACTTGTTAGCATTGCTCCCACACCTCCACCCACAGCCTCTCAGATGAACCCCACATTCACATATTTTAAGTGAATTAATCCAAAACTTTTCACTTTGTGTAAAAGTTTCTGAAATGTAATGGTAAGATTCCAAGTACGAATGTACAGAAAAAGTGTTTTTTGATTACATAAACTTGTACTTTATGTTATGTTTTTGTCCAATTTTAACTGGGAATCTGTTTTGGACGACATGAGAAGTCAGAAGATTGAAGTAGGATGTTGTGGGAACACTTCACAGCGTGTGCTGCAGCCAAACTCATCCAATGCACACCTCAGCAACAGGTGTGCATCGGATGAGTTTGGCTGCAGCACCCAGCAGTGATGCACATCCTGCATGCTCCTTCACACCCTGACCCCTCTGGAGAATGGGTGCTGAAACGTGAGCCGTGTAGCTGGTGTGGTTGTGTACTCACTCAGTGAAAGCAGTAGCCAGGTGACGGTCAGCGTCGCCCTCATCCTGTCTCTGAGCTCGTCTTCCTCCAGATGGATCCGTCCTTCATGCAGCACAGCTCCTCTGGCTCTCACCTTGGTTTTTGGAGATGTTTCTCTGATTACAAATGCAACTGTCACGCCTTTCTCCTTCAATTTGGTTCTGAAGGGAAAATGATCTTGCTCAGCTTATTGTTTTTTTTTTTAGTTGTTTCTTTTGGTGCTGGACTGAAAGCAAAGAATGCTTTTGTTGCTCTGTGCACCGTCTTTGTCTCCTCTCTCTGTGCGGACTTAGGGATTTGGGGGAAGAGTATTTCTGTGGTCTCCTTGGCTGCCCCGTTGTTCTTCAGTCGCTCTCCCACAGAGGCTCCGTCCCGTATTGTGCTCCAGCCGGCCCCGCTCTCCTCCAAAGAGTTGAGTTGTTTGCAGAGCAGCAACTCGGCCCTGCCTTCCTTATCATGAGAAAGCAGGGGCTGACCCAGAGCAGTCCAATCCCACCGCTCCTGGACTTTCTGCTGCTGCTGGGACACTTTGAATAACAAAGGAAGCCAGGAGACAATGTGTTCCCCTTGGTTTGGATTCAGTTCTAAAACTGTCCGTTCCTCCAGGGCGTGGGGCGAAGTCACATCAGCACTGATGTGATCCGATCTGGAGAATATGGCAGCGGATTCAAGCAACCCAAGATGGAAAAATGAAAATTAGGAGCGCATTTCTGCTAAAAAAAAAAATCAGAAAAACAAGGAAAGATCCGAGTTTGAAAAGTTGCAAATTTTCTAGAAAAAACAAGACAATTTTGCAATTAATCTCAGAAATAATAAAAAATAAAAATAAAAAAACATGGAAATTCCTGAGTTTCAAGAGTCCAAACTTTTTGGCTCCTCTGGAAGGCTTGCATGTATTAGCAAGTCTTCTTAAAGAAACAGTGTAACTTCCTATCTCATAATTATGATTCAGAATCTGAATATAATCTGTCAAAATTATGGCTTTCATAATTTCCTGTTGAGCTTTGAATTGTTCTTTATTGGCAGGAGTTGAGTCCAATTGTTGTTATGAAAAACAAGAAAAAAAGCAAAACATTGTCTTTTTTACACTATACTATTATGCTACTTGTTTGTCTGTCACATAACATTTCATAAAGTACAGCTGGAGGTTGTAGTGAGACAGAATGTGGAAAGGTTTAAGTTCTATAAAAGCTATAATGAGTTTCATTGGTCCATATTCACATATAAAATGCTTAATTTCCAAAGAAAACAGCAAAACTTTAGAAAAAGAAAGATATGGCAAAAAACATAACAGTCAAATTAAAATTAAAGGAATCATCCTTTAATTTTGTCCTCTGACTGTCCTTCCTTGCATCAGCACCAGCCTGTGACATTACACAGTGACTCATCTACAGTCGAGATGCTTGACAGGAATTACCTGCTTTTGTTAATCCAGTCAGTTATGCCAAACCTAAAATTTGATCTTTCAGTGATGTTAGAGGGAACTCTTAAAGTTAAGGACAAAAAGAACATTTGTGAAGACTAAAATCTTTCTGAATGTATCTTTAAGACACAGAGCAAGATCTGGTTCAGACCAAACATTAATGTGTTTTGAGCTAATAGTTCATGTAGCTTTAGAAAGACGAATACATTTTCACAGACCAGCCAGCAGAATGTCTGAAAGTGTTTTAATTCGGTCAGAAGTTGGAAGTTGCGTTTTGGAACAATGCCACGTCAGGAGAACCGTCTGTCAGTGTGATGATCTAAACTGAGGACATTCATGTTTCATCTGCAGATGGATTTTAAAAGGTGAGCCTTTCATCCAGAAACAACAGCAATGTGATTTCTTCCAGAAATGTTCTTGTTGGTTCAACTGACTCCGTGTTTGACTTCAGATGAAATTCATCTAAAGTTCTGCTCTGCAGGAACCTCTGAGTTCATTTGGCTGCTTGTATCCATGACAACAAATATTTCCAACTGTTCCAGGAATTGCTTCCACTGCCATTTTCTTTTTGCAGAGTTTCCATTCATGTGGCTCCAAATCTCTGACTGACAGGAAATAACTGGACCTCCTCCAGATCCTTTTCTTAATGCTAAGCACATAAGCAAAACACTTTCATTATTAGGACACTGTGTTAGCATGAAACTGCTAACTGCTTCGGGGTCATTTAAGCTCCGCTGGCCTTCTATGGAACGTCTGGACGAATGCAGAGAGATGAGATAAGCATCAGGGTGTGGGAGACTCCGTGGGGTTTCCTGCCTTTGGAACTGTGATGAGTCGTTCATAAAACGTTTTGGAGATGAAGCTTCAAAGACGCCTTTGAAGTCAGGAGTCATGCTTGGGTGGCAGATCTGGAAGTGACTGTTAGATTATAGTCTGAATGTCTGCATTCATAGCAGATACTATCATCCAAGAAACACTTGGTGATTATTGGTGGATTGGATGTAATGCGTATCAGTTTTCTTCAGTTATAATCTCAGTGTTTATATTACTTTAGTCTCAGTGTGACTAAATTCACAAAAAGCAGTTCTCGCTCAAACATTCACAAGGCGTTTTATTCACTACGTGTATGAAACTGCATGCTAACAGACAGGCATCATCATCCAATCACTTGGCAGCGATTAGAAGTCTTTAGACATCCAGACGCTACGTGTATATAGTCCGTCTTTTTGCTCTGAGTCAACCATGTGCTTTTCTTGAGTTAACTCCAAAATATCCTGTCTTCATAGAAAAACAAAACAAAACATGCTGTGACAACAATACGTGAGACAGTAAACACATCGTTCAGCTCAGCAGACACACCCTCAGGTTTGGGTCTTAGATTGTAGAACCGGAGCTTTATGTCTGCGTTTCCGTTGACCGTGTCACTGCATTTCAAAAATAAATTTGCACAATGGAAACAAGGCAATTTTTTAAAAAATGATCATTTTTCATTAAAACGTTCTGGTTCTAAGTGGTGTTGTGGTAGGACCGCAATTGGTCTATTTTGCAAAACTGTAATGAAAACATTTTTTCACGTCACACGAGTCACCAGGTGTTGCCACTGCCGCAAACCACGAAGAAGACGACGACAGGAACTAGTTGGAGGATTATGGTGCGGAATAATTATTAATGACTTATTGTGTCAACAAAAGTATTAACATGTGATTTTAATTGTCTTCCTTATTTAATGGAAACGCAGCAATTGCAAAATTGTGTTTTTTCTACATTAACAGAATATAAACAAAGGTTTGCGCACACATAATGGAAATGCAGCTTGTGATGTTATCAGTGGTAATAGCTCCCTCACCTGCAGCAGATCGATGTCACAGCAACATGTTTGTGGGCGACTTTAGCAATGCAAAAGAAAACTGAAACGGTTCTTTACTGCAGGACAGAACGCCACGTTAGCAGATGGTAACAGGCTACAATTTCCCATCAGGCCGTTGTTGAATTTGCGTCTGTTTTATTGAGCCAATAACCATCTGTGTTCCTAAGTGGAGAGATCTTCTCTGAGCCAGTCAGCTTGTATACCATATATGCCGGCTCATATCATATACCAAGATTTGTCCTAAACATCCTTTAAACATTTTGGATACTTTCTTCTGTTTCTGAGTGATTTTAGCTCAAACATGGTAACTTCAGCCAGACACTCAGCTCAGCAGGGGCCCCTGAAGTCCGGGGCCTACAGGGTCTGCTGTGGTTAGCAGCGCCGCTCTCCGCATCAAAAACAAGATGACAGACGGAAACTGGAGAAGGGGAAGGATGTGTCACTGAGCTAACAGGAATATGACATGTTTGAGGACGGCAGGATGCTCTTCATTCACTTTGATGTTCACTGTAGAGCTCTACAGACTGGAGACAAGCGGCTGCTAAACACCATCAGCAAAACTACACAAAGAAAGAAGTAAAGGAAGGAAAACTATTTATAGATATAAATTCACCTATTAAAATAGAAAAATCTAATTGCTTCACAATAGATAAACAAAAACTAGTTTACACACCAGAACTCCCACCATTTTATTCTCTTCTCCAAATAGGTAGTTTTACAAGTTAGCATATGGTGTTAGTATTTTTAAATTGCATATAGTGAATAACAAATAATTGTTTCTTGTGTGCCTTTTCATTAAGTTGGAGTTCAGCCTTCATAAAGACAGAGACAACTTTGCTCAAGGTCAAGATAAAAATATTTGAAACATTTATTTCATGTAAAAGATCTTTTTCATCAGAGGCCCCGTTCAGAGGAAGGATAACTGACATTTTTTATATTCATTCATAAGTTACTGCTGTAAGTGTGGCCAGCAGTATTCCCTTACAGTTACATTTAAACCTCAGCTGTGGCTTTTTCTTAAGGAGTTAATATTCGTTTTAATGCAGGTGGTTCAGTTGTTGAATACAAACGCACTTTTCAGATTTATATTTGAAAGGTTTTCATTTTCCTTCAGCTCCACCTCCAGGTTGGTCGTGCTCATGTGTAAACATTTTGATTGGGAAATGATTTTGAGGCACAGAGAGTTTGGAAATGCAAATATTTCCCCATGCTGTACTGTCTCTTCTGATATCAATCCAAAGTTTCATATGCCAGACTTTTGAAAACTTGTCAAGAAAATGTTAATCCATATCTACCAGTGATTGAACAGAATAAGCAAAAACATATACAAATGTAAAATATAAAAGGCCAAAAAATACAAAAACCAGAAACAAAATCATGTGTTTATTAATAAAGCCTAAACAAATCTTTCTTTTTTTTCTACAACATCCTGTAGGTGTTTTATATCTGATTTTTCACATGGGCCCATCTTCATCAGAGCAGTGATGACTCTCTGTTTCCTCTCAGGTCCCTCAGTCTGTAAGTCCAGCATCTGTTAGCAGGCTCTGCTCCTGCACTTCTGTCTCTGGGCTCCATGCAGCATCCCTGAGCTTCATTAGCCTGTCACAATGAGGCAGGAATGTCAGCAACGTAGGAGCACATTCTTCCCTCTCTGCCCCCCACCCCTCCTTTGACACCCCATCTCATCCCCAGTAACCTCATCAGAACCTTCTCCGTCTCCTTCACACTCTTCTCTACTCCGCAGCCCCCCTCTCTCCTTTCTCTGCATGGCACATAGCGTACCCGTCTCTTCATCCCCTCCTCTTCACCATGATTAAACCTCCCACTCCAGCGCTCCTCACTGCGTCACCCACCAACTATCAGAGGTTGCTGACATTTTGGGAAACACATTCTAAGGAGATAAGGAACTAATCCTCCTTGTGATTTAGTGAACACTCACATTCTGGACATTTATTCCCCTTGTTGGAGTCCAAAATATGTAAAAAACAAAACAAAACAGAAAACTTGTGTGATGAAGTCACTCATCTGGGTTACTAATGGAGTACCACAGGGTTTAGTGCTTAGTCCAATACTATTTCCTATATATCTGCTTCTACACAGTAAAATGATCAGCTGTTATGCTGATGATATTCAGCTGTATTTATTAGTAAAACTTGGTGAATCCAATCAGAATGTCTTCAATACATAAAAACCCAGAAGACTTCAACATTTCTGCTTTCAAATTCAGAAATTCAAAACAAAGTTGCCAACTTTAGACCAGAATCCCTGAGTAGCAAACTGCTGAATCTAGATGGTGTTACATCAATTGTGCAGGAGGCCGGTGTCATTTAAACATCGTAAAGAGATTTCCTTTGTTCACCTTCACAGTGTTACCCCAGTTAGAACTATACTGTCCCAGAGCGATGCAGTAGGACCAGTCCTCTTGATTTGTTGAGGTTGTTGTTCTTCAGTATCAGGAAGCTCAATGCATCCCATAAACCTTCAGGTTCCAGATCCTGCAGTGAGAACTCAGATCCACTCAAAACCAGAAATCACATCTCACCAATTTAACTTCTCTTTGTTGTTGCTGCCTTAAACTTTTTAACATGATAACTCCATCATACTGTAGAGTTAAAAGTGAAGACCTTCAATAATTAGTTCCGTCATAATGGATGATAGCACCAGCTATCAGCAGACTGTGGCGTTCAGCTATCAGCTCCCAGTTTTAGTCCATGATAGTCACTCTGCCTGCTTTAAAGACAAGACTGAAACACGATAAAGCCTGTAGTCAGACTGGCTCAGGTTATCCTCAGCTATTTCTGTGGTCATGCTGCTATCGGTTTAGACCAGGGGTCTCAAACTCCAGTCCTCGAGGGCCGCAGTCCTGCAACTTTTAGATGTGCCTCTGCTGCACCACACCTGAGCAGAATAATTAGGTCATTAAGACTCTGGAAAACTGATCTACACAAGCAGGAGGTAATTAAGCCATTTCATTCCAGTGTTTTGTACCTGTGGCACATCTAAACACTGCAGGACTGCGGCCCTCGAGGCCTGGAGTTTGAGACCCCTGGTTTAGACAAACTGTTCCTCACTCCTATTCTTTCTCCTACTACTCTAAAACTAAGCGTGATCTGCAGTCTGCACTTTTCAGATTATTTACTTTAGTTTAGTTTTGATGTGTATGATCGTCCTACTTGATACTGATGCAGTCTTATAAAACCTCAATGAAATGTAATGAGATTTCTTTCAAATGGTAAAACAACCTAAAGGTTGTGACTATTTGCCAGGTTTTGCGTATCCCATCAGTGAAACTTGGGTTGTTTACAGTTTTTCTTGGTTTGACGTGTGAACTGCTCATCTTTCATCGACGAGAGCTTCTCTTGTTTTTGCCTCTCTGTTCTGCATCACGTGTCCCGTGTGGGAGACGCCATGACATGAGAGCAATGATATGATAGGACACAGAACACTCCACACCTTCTTATCAGCAGCCTGGTACCAGGCGGAGCTGCGGCCTGAACCAGGCATGCACACGTCACTCCAACGAACTTTAAGGGGGCTGGGTCGGATCCATCCAGATGATGTTTTCAGGATTCCTCCATGGACCCTCACAGAGACAGAGACTGAAGGAAGGAAGGAGGTGATGTAGGATAAGTCAAGAAAGGAGTGAGAGGATGAGGGACGGTGTGTGTGTGTGTGGGGTGGGGTGTGTCTGTGTGTGGGGGGTGGGGGTGGGTGGGTGGGTGTGTGTGTGTGTGGAGGAGACATTTCCCAGACATGAGGAATGACAGGAAGGTATCAGTCCTTGGAGGACCAGAGGAATGAGTGACAGCAGAGGTCAGGCTGGCTGACAGAGAGGATCCATTGCCGTCTGACACGGTGGACTCTAACCCTCCACCAGTACTGCTCTGCCTTCAGTGGAAAGTACATCTCCACATTTCCATTCCAAACTCAGCTTTAAACTCATGCTGAACTGTTTCATGTATTTGGTGAGGAATAAGGATTTCAACCTCACACACGACTTCAGTCAGTGACCTCTGCCCAAACACAGATCAAATGACCGTTTCGTAGAGTAGCGACCAAGAAGTTCTGCAATGGCTTTTACAAGATAGAGGGACCTGTTTCCAGGGTCCAGAGAAGTTTTCTGTTTCCACAGCATTTACCATGGTAACAACAAATGATCAGTATAGAAATATAACCCCATTCATTGGCCCAGCATGGGAGAGAGTATTTTCTGATGAAGATTTTTGGACAGAGAGTGCTGGATAATTGCAATTAGCAGATTTTTTTTTAACATAATTGACTCAAATCAATTTAAAATAATGGTGGAACTCATTTAAAACATTTAATTGAGATAAATAATTAATTGCATTTTAATTGAAAACCTTAAATTGACCAAATAAGCAACATGTACAACTCAAAAACCTGTTTTGTTGCTAAATCATGGAATATATAGACATGAGTTTAACAACAAAGCCTTTGGTTGTTTTTAGTCTGTTTTTCAGGTTCTTCAGTCCTCAGATTGGAGCAAAGTGTTATTCTGTCCATTCATCTTCCCAGAGTTTCAGGAACTCCTGATCATTCATGGAATTTCTTCATAAAATAGGACTGCAGCCATTAACATTAGCATTGTGCTGCTGCTACATGTTTAGCATTAAGATGCTATTTTAAGCTGGAATAATTTGCTGCTTTTGGAACAACTTGAACACAACAATGCTTTGTTATCCATCGCTGTTGTTTGCCAATAATGTTTGTGCGTCAGATTTACGGGTGTACCAGAAACATGCAAATGCATAAGTTCCACTCTGAAAATGCAACTCTATACGTTAAAATTTTCAACAAGTTAAAATCAATAGAATTAGTTATTCAAATTTAACTTGGTAAAGTCCCAACCTTAGTTTCAAATAGTCTAAAGCCCATATTGTCTAATAACTGTGACTGCAAAAGACATTACATAAAAATTTGTTTACAGCTGTTTGGAGAAAAATATGGAGGAAACCATCCATTCGAAATAATATTCTACGGTTTAAATAATTTATGTTCTGAAACACAAAGATAAGCACACTAAGCAGGTAGATCAGTAAGTAACTAAACCCCAAAGCAATTTTGTTTGCAGATAAACTGTCTAGATTTGTCCGCAATGTGCTTTCTTTATGTCTCTGTGCAAATTGTGATATTTTTCTGTAAGTTTGTTTACTTCTGATTTCAGCACTGATTTCTATATGTAACTTGAAATCAGTGCTGCCCAGTGCTGTTGGCTCCTTCACTGGAATTTCATTCAGTTCAAAATTCTACAATTTATTTAAAGTTTCTGATTCAAGTCCGATTCCCTCGCAATATGCTTACTGCAATATTTGCTGGTGTATTTTGTATATAGTCATAAATGTCAATTTAAAATGTCAAATAAAGAGCCTTGAGTTTATTATTCATTATTAAGAGTTTATTATTAACTCTTTTGTGAAAAAATTGATTGAAAATTGATTTATTCACTGCATGTTTCTGTCTGTATAAGGTTGAGATGGAAACGGCCCTTTAAACCATTCAAACCATACCCTGTGATAATAACTCTGAAATAGTCCAAATAGTTTGGATGTATTTTTTATTTCTTTCTTTCTTACGGAAAGTTTCTATTTATATCCTATGATCTAAACAGAATATCATAGGATACAGATTTGTGGTGCATTTCTATCCTGAAATAAAAGATATAAAACTTCAGATATTGCACAACAAGATATTAAGATACATGGAAAAACCTCATGAAAACCTTATATAACAGTAGAAAGATGATGGCCACCGTAAGAAAGGCTTACAGTATTCAGTTATGCCTCATGAACTAATCAGTACATTATTGCGAGGGAAGGCAAAAGAAAAAAAAAGTCCCCATGTCTCCTAGAGGGCTCTGTAAAATCCTGATCCTCTGAGGCAGGATTCAGATTTTTAAGTCTCAAGAAACCAGTCAGTTTCTGAAGAGTCGTGTATCCATTTAAATACGCTTCCTGTTTTCTTTTCAGTGTTAAAGAGGCTGTTTCTGATACTGGATAGTGGACAGGATGTAGAATTAATCTCTGGTCTGGGTTTTATTTCAGGGTATTATAGTAAATGTGGCTGAATACAACACTTTAGATGTATGCTAACTTTGACACGCCCCTGTCAAATGTTATTCTGGACAAAGTGACTATATTTGGGGAAAGACATAAATGAAAATCCAATCCTACATTGATGACCTCACAGCACTGCTATGTTCTGTTGGGGAAACGGTGCTGGTATTCACAGCTGCTCCACCCATACACCACCTCATTGTAAGCATTCTGCACTGCTAACTGAGTCACATTAATAGTTTCTCTGCTCATTTTATTTGATGATCTAACAGCATTCTGACCTCACTGAACTTTTTATCGTATATTTGAATCAGATTTATTGGTAATCTCCTCAGTACTAGAGAACGGCAACACAGGAATCACTTCCCTGCATTTCAAAGGTTGAATGCCTTCATTCATGATGAGAAAATAATGTAGAAATGTAAGCAGTTCTATGACTATTTATTGTTAAACATGTATTTGTTATCTAAAGTAATCACTTCATTGTATGCTGCAAGTAATAAATATTTGTCAAGAAGCAACATAATAATTCATGGTTTTCATTTTTATGAAAAACAAACTTCTTCAAACTTCTGTCTGTTCTCCTTTGCAATACGGCTGAGACTCCTTCAGTGAACTGTTAACCGATGACATCATTCTCAACTTCTCCTTCTGTTCACTGATTGGCCCAGTTGAAATTCAACTGGAGAAATCAAGGTCAATGTCAGAAATCGCCATGAAGAGAGATGAGAATTGAGCAGACCTGAGTAGGGAGACGATGGCCAGGTTGAATACAAACAACCTTTCACATTATTATCTGTCAAGGATTATAGAAACGATGCATCATTTTCCTTCCATCTGACAGTCATGCTCTGCTTTGTGTTGGTCTGTCACATCAAATCCCTTAAATTACAATGAAGCGTGTGGCTATAACATGGCAAAATGTGAAAACGTTCAGATGTATGAATACTTTTAAAAAGCGGTCATGTGATACGATTGGTAATCCATCAGGTAGAGACGATTAGATGTGAGGAACCGTGTGACTGTAATTCATAAAACTTGCTTGAGTCTTAGGTCCTTTATAGAAACAACGATGCTGTAACAGATGCTGTAACATCTAAATATTTTCATGATTTAAATGTGGGAATATATTCCAGTATGTGGCATTATAGAAAAAGGTCATGTTGAGTTGTGCTCTGTGGCATCCAGTATATTTAACCTGTATTGTCTTTTCTTATTTCTAGTCTCACTATGACAAAGGTAAAGGTGGAGGGTGAGGTCAGAGGATGAGGATGAGGAGACCAATGAGGAAGGGAGAAAAAGGAAAGGGAGGCGGTCAAGTTCTGTGTGTGAATCAATTTTTTTTAAGGTGATAGATGTTCTTGGGTTAATGAATGTGCGTGTGCGTGTGTATGTGTGTGTTTCTACCTGAATGAACGTCTCTGTAGGCATGTGAAAGTCGGCTGGCAGACAGTGTGCTGTTTATTCACAGAGTGGGAGAGGCTCAGGAAACAGCCAACAGGAGCTTCCTGGGGAAAAGTCTAAGGGCCGATCCCTGAGCTTCTATAGGAGGAAATGAGCCTGGTGGGGCGGGGGCCTGACGGAGGCCTAACAGGGTTTATCAGGGGCCTGATGGAGGACTGACGGGGCAATGATGGGGCTTTACAGAAGTTGCTTCCATAACTGGAATGCTGGAAGTGGGACCACCCACAGGAAACCTGACATTTTATATGTAGAGTATATCAGAAGGAATTTATCGTCTCAAGAATGACAACAGGACCAAAGACAGGAGATATGTGAGGAGCTACAGATGTTGATCTCCTGTACACATTGAATAAATTAAAATGAGAAAGTTTATTTATTTTAATGAACTTTATCAGTAAGTGGAAAAACATTAGATAGATCATTTAGACACGGATGGAATCCTGAAAGCCTCTATTTCTGCTACAGCTCATGAAAACATGACATTTAAAATCAGAAACAGAAATGTGGATTTGATGAAAAGTATATTCAATACCTGCTTAAAGGTTATTATTCTCAAAAGGTTTTATTCTGACAAATGAGCCTTATTGGAACATATATTCTATTTTATTAAATTTATTTACATTTTCTAAGAGAGAATTATTCATGATTTTCACCAGTGTTCCTTCAGTTCTATAATCAGCTTTCAAATCTGACTGAAACTCTTCTAACAGATTATTTTGCTCTTAATATTCCCACAATTCACTTTCACATAATTTTAAGACATTTACAGGAGAAATAAAGAATTAGATGAAGGTGTTTTAATCAGAGCATGTTGATCCAACAGCAGGTTTTCAGAGTTACAGAAACATTACAAGACTTTTTGTATCCAAACAGAAGACTTTATCACTTGGTGATAAAGTTCCTGAAATTAATTTCAATTAATTGAATGGGCCTGTTGCCATATTTATGAGAATCATGTCGGATTAAAAGTATCATTTCAAAATAACGTAGGTGTTAAACATGCTTTACATTAAGCCCACGTCTGCTTTTGAAAATGTTCTTTATTGGTCCGATGTAACATTTGAACCTTGAATATGTTATTAGCTGCTAGCGGAAAATCGTCATAATCAAAGGCTTGTAGACATCAGTCTGTTTGTATCAATCTATGTAAATAAAAGTTTGCTTTTGTTTTGATTTCAAAATGTGTTTGATGATCTGAAACTTTGAAACTTTTATGGATTGTGGAGTGAATGCTTTGTCCCAGTGGAGTATGGCTGGACCATGTTGACCTCCTCACTCTGTTCTGCAGTCATCTCTCTCTTCAGCCTGGCGGACATCTTGTCTAGTTTATCTTGACAAATTTTGACCCAAGCAGCTGCTGTTAGACTGCAAAACACTTTCAGACTTCTGTACAGGCGTAATGATGTTTTTTTTATTTTTATTTTGTAAGCTATTTAATTATAAAGTAAAAAAAAACACCTTTTAGGAATTTTTAGGAACGTTATGCTAGGGCTGGGTTGATATGGCTTAGAAAATAACATTGCTGATTTTTTCACACCAAATTCAATTTCTGATTTAAAAGATTTTTTCTGGCTGAAAGAAACAAATACAAGTGACATAAAATATTTTCGAAAATTGGCCTTTTTTTCCCCAGTCATCCGTTTTGTGAGTTGACCTCAGTGAATAGAAGCTGTAAAACACACTTGCCAAACAAGATGGTAGGCCCTGGAAACCATGGAAACCATGAGATGCATCAGTGAGGAAAAGAAAATCCAGATTTTCCTAAAACAAAATCTTAAAAAACAAAAATTTGATTGTTAAAATGACTTATTGTCCAACCCTAAATTCTTAATTTCATCAAATATGTAAAATTAAATCATTTATGGTGACTGAATCCTTCCATTCATATGCTCATCTTGTTCTGTAGTTGTGTTAAATGAACCAATCGGAAGCACTTGATGGAAGTTAAATACTCCTACCCATTGAGCTTCTTCTTGTTTTTTATGACACAGCCACAAGTTTTAGTAAATTTTATTCAGAATTTACAGCATGAGAGAGACCAGCATAAGGTCACTCTCTCATATTACTGTTAAAAACAAACAGTAAAATAAAAGGTCTTCATTCTCCAGATTGGGAGAATGAAGACGTTAGGTCAGCTGTGAACACTTTTTCCTTCCACTAAACATTCAAAGACAATGTTTAGATACCCTAATTTTCAAGGTAAATGTCAGAAGTTAAAGAACAGACGCTTGAAAGATCACTTCTGAATTTTTATTCAAAAGGTTTCCATAACATTAAAGCACATGTGTTCACTTACAAAAAGAGCTGCTTGATCTAATGTGAAGGTAACAACGTGGCTCCTTCTGAACGCAGGTGTTCAAAAACCAGCCTGGACAGAAACCCCTCCCTTCACAGACCCTCTCTGAACCCTCCCCCCGAACCGAAACACATCAAAAAACGCTTAAAGGCAAAACACATTGATACACAAGCACGAACATAATCCAACACTAAACCATGTAAGAGGACTAGTTTTTAAAATAAAGCCTTGCATCTCCCAGCTGACTTGGAAGTTCTCCAAACGTTTGGTACCTGACAACTAGAAACTACACACTCTACGAAACAGGTAGTGATTTCTCTGTACATGAGGGCTTTTCCAGATGCTTCCCTTCCAGCCGATTGGATGGCCTTTCCCAGCGGAAGGGTCAGAGGTCATCAGGTGAGCGCGAGCCCTGGGTAAAGGCCCGACAGGAGGGCCTGGTGTTGGCGCTCGTCATGAAAACTGGATCTGCTGTACGGTGGGAATCTGAAACAGATGGGAATGATGGGAACGATGGGAACATTGTTTAATCCACTCAGCTGCTCCTCAAGGATCAGACCTAACTCTGTTTGGTTTGTACACACACAGGTACTGCACTGAAAGAGTTATGTCTTATTCACAATCATTATTTTTTTGTTTTGTTTGTTGCTATAAAATTATGAACCTACACTACATCACATTCACTTAAAGCAGGGGTCTCAAACTCCAGGCCTCCAGGGCCGCAGTCCTGCAGTTTTTAGATGTGCCACAGGTACAAAACACTGGAATGAAATGACTTAATGACCTCCTCCTGGTGTAGATCAGTTCTCTAGAGCCTTAATGACCTAATTATTCTATTCAGGTGTGGTGCAGCAGAGGCACATCTAAAAGTTGCAGGACTGCGGCCCTCGAGTACTGGAGTTTTAGACCCCTGACTTAAAGGCTTTTCATTTTTTTAATGTATGTGTATTCACCACTATATATTCACCATTGTGAACTCAATGAGTGAATCAACTGGACTTCATTGTCATATACGTAGATGAAACCCCTTAATTTAATATTAGTGGGAAGTTGAGTGGAAGGAAGAACTGTGGCAGAAACTGAATCTTGGGTTTTCATTACCTCTAAATCTACAGAAATAAATGTGTGAAATGAAACAATTTACCCCACATAGCAAATGATTTCAAATGACAACTGGGGGTTGTACCTGTGGATATGCGGTGGTGGTGTAGACCATGACGTTCTGCTGCTGACCATCTGCTGTGATAATCCCAGCTGGAAGCGGATTGGCTGAGGAGAAAGAGGAAAAGTCAGAAAACAGGAGCATGAACTGGAAAATCTCAGGTGTTGGTAGGAGTGGGTGAAACAGACTTAGATCGTCATGTTTTGCAGCACTGATTTAAAAAACTTATTTTTTAGCTGAATGTATGGCTGCATAGTGCCACAAACAAAAACATTATCATTTGAAACAGGCTTCATCAGGATGCCACTTACTTAAAAAAAACTGTGCTTTCTGTCAATAAGCTGCACACAATAACTACATTTATTCAGATTTTTGATTTTAAAATTTATTGATGGAACAAATAGTGGAGAAAACGGTAAAAATTTTGTCAGTTTTGTTTTTTGTCATCAATAACTGAAACTTATCAATGAATCAAAAGTCTTATCCTTTTACGATAAAAGATAACTGATATGATAAATGTCCTGCTCTAACTGCTGGTCACCCAGAGGGCAGCGATTCTCTTACCGAAGCCGTCGTCTGTCAGATCCTCACCCAGACTTTCTCCAACTGCCACCCCTGGCATCCCCTTCTCCCCCTTCATCGCCTGGGGAAAAAAGCAATCCGTGTTACCAAGGCAGCAGTGAGGCGTTACCACGGCGGCGCTGCGAACGCGGCCTCACCTCTCTGAACTTCTGCAGGTAGAGCTTGAGGGGGTCGACGTACATGTCGAAGCCCAGAGTGGACATGGCGAACAGGATGTCCTCCCCGTTGATGGTCTTCCTCTTCTCCTGGTGGCAGCGCTCGCTGGCTTCCGACGTGATGAAGCTGATGAACTCGCTCACACACTCCTGCACACACTCTTTGGCGTCTTTAGCGATCTGTGGGTTGGAAGAGGAACAGAGGCTCAGAGCTTTAGTGTCTCCTGTTCATTAGAAACTGGACTGATCTGAAGAACATTTCTGACGTCGGTGGAAAATATCTAGACAGATTTCTTCTGATTTTTGACTGAATTGTTAATTAGGGAATTTTTCTCTTTAAAGTTGCACCTCTGACTGAACTGATTCCTGCTTTTGTTTACTTCAAAAGCATTCTCATTGTATTTGACAATCAGGTTTTTATATTTTTAACATTTTGTACATGAGAAATCCATCTTATCTTACTCCCCAAGTCTTAAAATCAGTCACTGTCCTCTTCTGCTCTGCTGACTGCTCCTCTCACGTCTGTTGCCAAATTAAAAACTTTGTTGCTACATTTAGCAACTTCTCAGACAAAAATAAAATCTGTACCAGCAGATTAGGCTATTAATAGATCGGTGATGGGCCAGGGAATTGCAATTAGTGCAGCTCTGCCAATGGAGACGGGAACCAGGATTTCTGGACAGTAAACATCACAAGGACTGTCTGTCGCCCCCTGCTGGTCCAGGAGAATCAACGACTAGATGCAATCTGCTGGGTTTCCTTAGACAGAAAACTCTTTAAGCTAATCAGAGTAATAAACTGAACTTAATGCACTGTTTGATAACTAGGAGTAGTTGGGATATATGTATTATTGGATGGAAATGACTTCGTAAAGTGCATTGAGGCGACATGTAGGAGTGCACCGACTGCAGTTTTCTGGACAATCTTTGCAGATTCAGATTTCTTTGTTAGAAAAATTGCTAAATATAGCTACAAAGTTGCTAGGTTAGCATCAGTGGGAAGACTTTTGTTAACCGCTCAGGTGCAGATGTGACCCAGTGGGCTGATCCTTCCACAGCAGAGCAGAAGGGCACAGTAGCTGATTTTCAGATCTTTGTGGAGAAAGATGAGATGAGATAAGATCGGTTTCACTTGTATCTGATCTCCCAAAATGAAAGAAATCTGGGCTGATTTATCACGTGTTGTGAAATGGCGCAGCAGAAATAAACTGAATTAATTGGGACTGTTTCTTCTTCTCCTCTCCTCTCTGACCAACCTTCCCAGTTTGTGGAACGGCGTTCTTCATGATGCGAGCCACATTAGCGATAGGGAGGTAGATGTCCTGCTCCCTGTAGTTCTCCTTGGTTCCGCTGTCTTCATGGTCATTCATGTTCTCTTCTCCATCATCTGCAAAGAACAATTAGACTAAATCTATTAGCTGTTCATGAGCCAAGGGCTGAGGGAAAGCTTTGTGCCTCCTTACCATCCTGGGGGTGGAGAACATAATGACTGGAAGCCATGTATTCTCCAGTCATGCCCAGCTGAGAGGCGTCTGTGGTTGAGCTGTCTCCGTCCATCTGAAAAAAACAACAAAAAAAAACATACACACATACTTTAAACGGTCTCAAGTCACACACCTCTACAGCCATGCTGGAATCAGCGTCGTGATAAACGTTTTAATTCAATCAGGGCCAGCAGAGGTTCCAACGTGGCACCTGGAGGAGCTGCAGCTCCAGTCCTGAGCTTTTCAGTGAGCAGTTCTGAATGTTCTGTGGAGCGGCGCTGCGGCTTTTTCTCCAAAAGGAACATCAGACAACCCTGAGCACCACACAGCGCTGCAGTCCTCACTGTTCATGATTCAACAGTAAGACAAAGACTGGACAAAAATATCACATAAAGAACAGTTTTGCATGACCTCAAAATAATCTTGATCTGATCATCCAAATGCTGACTTATCAGAGAAAATGTCTCATTAGGAGGTAAGAGTTAGGGACACATTTCTGAAAAACGTTCCCCACCTGAAAATGTTGAATTTATTCAGGTTATAAAATTAGTGGAATGATCTGGACTATGTAAGTGTGACAAGATAAAGTAAAAGGAAAATCATTTTCTTTTTGGAGGAGCATTTTCACATCACTACGTTCATCTTCCTCTGAACTATTTAGTGTGTTTTCTATCGGACAAACTGAGTTGCTGTTTCAGTATCTGTCAAAGCTCAACAACGCCATGACTAGCTTTGAACCCTCGACCTGCCTGTTCATTCGGTGATTGATTTTGCCTGTTAAGCATGTAACCAACATGGAATTACAATTAAAGAACCACGCTAGCAATATTGCGCTCGAAACATTTACTATTGACTTGGAAAATTCCCAACCTATCCTCCTCCCCGGTTTTTTATTCTAGTTGATGAAAACACGACACAGTGAGCTCTCTACAGTACTTAGCGTTGTATTTTATGTGGAAAATTGTATGTACGTGCCAGCTATATGTGTATACTTAAAAGCAGTAATGTGTTGTTTTGTGTGCTAGCTAGCAGCTGTTAGCCTGCTAATGTTAGCTCCCGACAGGCCAAAACCCCTGACCTAGCTTTGTTGATGAGACTGTCTCCAAAAAGCCAACGATTTTACCAAATTAAAAAGCGACTGTCCAATGGAATATTACCTTGTGAAGGTAAATTACTCAGGTACATAATGTTCCTCGCGGAAGTTCTTATTGCAAAGCCACTGGAACCCGCGTCTGCGTCGGCCTGCTCTTTGTCACGCACAGCAGAGAAAGACGTAACCAGGCCGGAATGTTTAACGCTTATTGTTTAAGTTTCGCCAAGCACAGGGTTCCTGATGAGCAGCATTCATTCACTCAGACAACAAATGAAAAAATCATTCAGTGACGGACATTTCCATTCGAGCTAACAAGCAATCGGTTAGCAATCATTGGCCGGAGCCCGGCACAAACCTGCAATGAAGCCCTGGTTGGTTACCTTCCTGAGGCGGCTGTTTGGTTGGACAGAAAATGGCTGCGAAACGACCAGTCCCAGCGCGGAGCCGTGGCTGCATTACCTCTGCTGGACAGCAGGGGGCCGTGCTGCATTCCAGGACTTCTTATAAGCTCTGATATTAGAAAACTGAAATATGAAAGCTTTAATTTAATCAAAAAGAGTTCTTTTTAGAAATGACGTGTAAAATTAAACGTTTTTCTGATTTTCTTTATCGCACAGAGAAATGAATTGAATAAAAAATGACAAAATATTGAAAATGCTTTTTTTTATTCATATACATCCATGTTTTGCTTTTTAATCCCTACTTTGAGAATAACATTGAACGCACCTGCTCACGCCAAAACGTATATCACTTGATATTTTAAATTTATTTTGTGACGTATGATGTCAGATATATTCATTTAAAAGGAATATCTATAAAAGCAGATTTTTGTATGGAATAAAATTAGAGTTAATTAAAACAAAATTAATCTATGATAGTCTTCAAAGAAACATGTAGATAGTACAATCAGCGTTTTACTGTTTGCGTTTTTATTAACCCGGGATAAATGATGTGATTAAGCAACGTGCGTGTTAAGACTTACTCAACACTAACCCACAAAAGAAAATTTAGAGATTTTATATTGAATTGACATATTTCGTCACTAGATGGCGCCATTATATTTTAAAACCTTGATTCTTTAACATTTGACCCCGTAGTCGAAGATTTTCTTAAAAACCTATATTCAAATAAAAAATGGATCATTATTAGAAATTCAACATATATGCCTACATTTTGATTTAATATTTTATTAAATTGTTGATCTTTCCATTATAAACCAGTTTACTGCAGTTTGCCATTTTAAGCGATAGTTTTTAAAACTTGAAATAAAGCTGCCATTGTAGCACATAATCTTGAAAAGAAACTATTTCAGAAATAAGTAAAGCTCTTTGTGCTCATCAAATCATTTTATGTGAATGGAATTGAATACATTATTGAATTTTAAAAAATAATCTGCACTTCCATGCATGTTTTATTGATGATTTTTGAATCTGCAGCAGTGTTCATACCAGATTCCACCATTGTGATTTTTGGTCTGGGCAGTAAATGTTGCCGCCACCAAATCACAATGGTGGCTGCAGACCCACATTTCTGGTGGAAAAATGATCGACTGGACAAATATTCATCAATCACTCCATAAATCTGGCCTTAATAAAAGACTGACGAGAAGAAAGCCAGAAAGCCATATAATGTCCTATTTACATTTAGAAAAACTCTCATCTAATCAGACAAGATAAAAATGGATCTATATACAATAATAACGCCTTGAACACACAATATGCTCAATAGAACATGACAGTGGCAGCATCAAGCTTTTACTGAAGAACTGAGACCCATTTGTGAAGGTTCTCCTACCAGCAAGAATGCAAATGCCAGACTTTCTTTTTTATGTCACATAAAATCCTAATAACATACACTGAAGACAGTACTTGACTTTTAGTAATTTAGAGGTCTGCCTTTGCACTCTGTAATCTCTGGAGTCCGCAGTCAAGCTGTTGGCTCAGATTAAGTTTATGTGATTCTTCATCATAGTGGTGAAAATTCTGCAAATGAATTTACACACTGTTTGTTTACTGACATCACACAAATCTCTAGCTTCACTCTGAAAGGTGCCACATGCCAAAAAATAAATAATAAAAAAGTTATGAGCAGCAGCAGACAACCTGGACTCAGAACTGACTGTGTGACAAATGTAAGCAATGGCTCTGAAAGTGAAGAAGAGTAGGGGAGCATTTCAGTTTTGCATTGGTATAACAAGCCAAAGATAATTTTTTTGTCATGTTGGAACTGTTACTTTTACTGGTCCAGCTAGTGGTAATAACTAATTTTTACTGACAACAACTAGAATTAATTTGACTTTAAACCTTTCTCCTGTGGGGTTTAATTAAAACCACAAAATTATCTCGTGAGCTTTAATCTTACTCCAGGACTATATTGAATCTGCAACTACTTTTAATCATGACCAAAAAGCAGATTTTGGTTAGTCTACATTTAATGACCTTATTAATCCCAGACCAGCACAAATCTTTGTCTGGGAACTCTTCCCAAAGTCGGATCTAAAATCAGAGAGCTGAACCAAAAACTCCAGTGAAGACTCAGATAGGAACATTACAAGAAAAGAAAGTATTTCTTGTGATTTCATACAATTCCAGGTCTTCATGGATCTGTACAGCTGTTTGAACTGCTGGTGTTGGAAGTTATTGGCTGCAGAGAACCAATTTTGTAAATCGATTTTCTTGGAAACTGACCCTAGCCATTTTTTCAAATGCTGAAAAACGACTACATGTGATATCCATCTTAGGGCTGCAGAAAAAGAATGACGCCGTAGTTTTAGAGATCTCACAGCTTGTTCTTGACATCCATCAGGCAAAACATTTTTCTCATGTGACAACTAAGGTCAAACATGTAATGTCAGTGTGGTTTAAATGAAAAGGTTTGGTTTCCATCGCTCTCACTCCATTTTTTTTAAAGCCAATAATGACTGAAAACCTAAACATAATGATTCTCCTTCACGATGACCAGATATCAACGACCCAATCTTCTTTCTATTTTGTTATAAAGTGATTCTGTTGGTTGCGGTACATTCTACTTGCAGTTTTAAAGTTTTCAATCTATAAAACAACATGAGTCCCACCTGAAGTCGAAATCTCAAATCAGAAAGTCAAAGGTCACCAAGCAGCATGAATGCTTAGCATATACTGTAGGCGTATGAAAGTTGCAGGTTTAAATGATTTATTAACCATTGTTTCAGTTTGTGTGCAGATTCTCTCTGCTTGTGCTTCACTTTCTGTTCTTCTCGTTTCATTTTTATGGACTGTTTGAGTTTGGGTGTTTGCAAGAACATCACACTATTGACTAGGGGACATTTAACCAGCAAAACACCACCATTACAGTCAACCTGCTCAGGAATGTGCTCCCTGCAGAAGCACAGCTCAGATAATTATCATAATAATGAGGTTTATGGTAATAGGATGATCTCCAAGCCCAGTGTAAATGAGATTAAAGAGCAGATCTGGGAATGTTGAGAAGGACACTACTTAACCTGTTTAAATATTTAATTTGTCTTGTCTCAGTCACTGTGTGACTCTTGCCTCAGGAGGCTTGGGGTTGAGAGGCAAAGTGCTTATCCTCGACCCCATTGACTCCTATTCTAGAGATGCCAACAGGGGTGAGCTTGCTCCTCATCAGTCATCTCATTTCTTTTTTTTACTATTTCTTTTGTTGTCTCTGCTCTTATTGCCTCCAAAACTGTGTATTTGGAGTTTTAAAAACATATCATTTCAGCTGGAGTTGTTACTGTTCAGAAAAACTTTACAATTTACACGACATTCAGTCATTCACCCATTCATGCACACATTTACTCACTGATATAGTGTTGAGCTACATTGTAGCCACGGCTGCCCTGGAGCAGTCTGAATGAGGGGATGCCGCCACGCACCAGCGCCACCTGTTGGCCCCTCTGACCAACACTGGCAGGCAAGGCGGGTCAAGTGTCTTATCCATGAACACAAAGTTGGAACTGTTTCTGGGTTATGAATGGAATCAATACAAAGCTCTCAGATGGATGGAAGTGTGTGTGTGTAGGCATGTAGGGGTGGGTGTGGGTGTGTGCGTGTGTGTGCGTGTGTGTCCTGGAGGAGAGAAGCATCCTGAGAATTCTACAAGCAGCAGCTGAGAGCATGAATAATGAGCCAGAAGTTGTTTGAAATGCTTTCTCTTCTTTCTCTAAATTAGCTCCTAGATATGCTGTATGCTTTTTGATGGTCTCCATGACAACATGACTAGGCAGACACTTTTTTTTTTTTAAGAGTCAGATATGAGGTGTTGTGTCCAACTAAAACATGGATAAATCAGGTCATCAAGATGGAGGCTGGACAAAGGAGGTTTATATAAAGGGAAAGAAAAAAACCCTCATTAAAAGTAACTACTCCAAACCACTGTCAAATATAATCTGCCCAAACTTAAATCATTCATTTGGCATGTTTGGGTTCTAACACAGAGTCAAATAGTTGACCTGGTGGTGCAGCGGGGAGGTGTTGACCAAACCACACCAAAAATATGAGCAACGAATGACAGATTGCTTAAAATAAAGGAAGAATTAGACTCAGAGAATAAACTGCAAAATGGTGAGCAAAGCAAAAATATTTATTAAATAAAAAAAATATTTTTTTAACATTATTTACAAACCAAGAGATGTCTTATTTTTTTTTGTCTGAAATGTCGCTAAGTATAGCAAGAAAGCTGCTGCAGTTGAAAGTCACAGTAAGGTGACTATCAACAGAAGGATGATGGATTGTTTCTGTTTTTTAGGGACAATGTGCAGTTAGATCCAGCAGAACGTGTTGACTCCATGGCTCTGCTGTAAAATCCGAAACCACGAGTTCTCCTAAATGGCACATGCGTAGCCACTCCCGAGTTTCAGAGGCTTGTCACGCCAACGTCTGAAGCAGTCCTAGAACCAATAAGACGAGGCAGGAGACGCTTCTTTGACGCTGTAGCCTTCGTCATCAGTGCTTGATGAGGTTTAACTTTGCAGGAAAGTCTCTGACTCATCACTGTGAAAGATCAACAGCTCCCACCACCAGCTTGTTCATTCTGGTGTTGTTTTGAGTGTCTTTGGTGAAGTGACAGAATGTCCTGAGTTAAGCTATGCAGCTTTGGGACTCTCTAGACAGGTTACCCATTACAGAAATGCTCTGCATGTACAAGTTTCATTAGGGTGAAGGGAAGGTTTAGGCCTACGTTCTGCGGTGACCAAGTCAGGACCTGAGGGACAGTAAAACTTAATCATCCCTCTGCCGTTGCTGAAGCAGCCACCTTCAACATGATTAATGTAACAGTGAGAGTCTGGGAGGTCTAGCAATAGCCAGCAGCCTCCTGATGAAACAGCTCATCATGTCCCCAGGGTGCCACAGGAAACAATAGATGCTTCAGCTACAATATAATTAGAAACAGATTTCTCCAGAGGTCTCAGGCTCCTGTCAGTCAAGCGCAGGACTTCAGACTTGTAAAGTTGTTGGCTCCAAAGAAAACAGGAAAAATGGTCTTAAGCTGTTAGGAACTGTTGTAATACATAAACTGTACAACTGAAACGGCCAGATTTCATACAGTCATTAGCTTGTGACATTGTGCTATGTAGATGTTTTCTTTTAAAGAGGCAGTATTGTGTTTTCCAGCTACATAGTGCCATTTTATAGCACAATTAAGTACTGTTATCGCCTTGAAATTGGGCCTCTGTCTCTTTAAAAACTCCATCTCTTTCTGTAACTCCGCCTTCAGGAAGTCATTACAACATGGCTCCTCTATTAACCCTTTAATAATGTTTTTACCAGCATTGAACTGAGAAGTAGCTCCTATAATGAGCTCAGCTGATGTGCAGTTCCTCCAGGTGTTTGCTAAATTGCTGCTGTCTAGTTTGAAGGAACCAAGTGGGGGAAGTTTGGGGGAGGGAGGTGCTCTGTGACACGAAAGAGCCATGGAGATTAAAGGATTTCTCAAATCAAGGCAACACTCCAGGTATGTTTTTGATGAGGGAATAACATCATAACATGATACAAAGCTAAGAAAACGTTATCTTTACATAATACTGTTCATGAATCATGAGTTTTGCCTTATACAAAAATTAGGTTGTTTTTTTTAAGGCTAGGAAGAAGAAATTCATTGTTAAAAGTTTGAAGAATTCAAATGTTTTAGATTAATGAAGACTTTAATATCAGACCCGACTACTTTGCACATGTAGAGTTAGAAACTGTTTAAAGAGAATCTATTCTGACTGAGCTGTTTAGCAAAGAAGTTTGAGCAAAAATGTAGAAAGCTGTTAGACACATACCAAAAGGAACAACAACTGAAACTGTAGCAAATGTTGGTTGTACAAACTCAAGGGGGTTGACCAAACATACACAAACAGTAATGTCACAAAACAGGAAAGGATTCAAGGGGTATGAATACTTTTGCAAGGAACTGTATCAACAGGTCGTTCCATTTAATCATTGGACTGTTGTTCTTCTGCTTTCCTTCTAACCACCAGGGTGCGCTCTGGTAGAGTCATGCTTGATGACATTTTCACAGCAGTATTAACCTTCAACATGTAAAATTTCTGACATATGAGCACACCTGTCTGGCTTAAGTGGGTTTGTTTTGCTTCCCAGCTTAAAATGTCATCGTTGGAATGAATTACTGGGTACTTTATGATGCTGCATCAATCAGACTCTACATCTGATTTGTAGTTTTTTCCTCTCAATGCATCAAAATGGATTAGCAGTGCTTAAATGCAACAGCAAAATCCTATCTTCACCCACTGGCGACCGTACCAGATACGTTGGTGTAGATTCTCAGGCAACCAGGATGTGATAATCTTCGGTGTTTTGATTGAAGGCAGTTGAACTTCTCTTGCTGTCTTGAAGGCCTTTCACCATTCATCCAAGTTGCTTCTTTAGTTCTGAAACTTAGCTTGAAAGTATCTGACTTATGAGTTGTAATCAGGAGCAATCGCGCTGATAGGACTATGAAGATCACTAATAAGGCCATCAAAGTCACATGAATCTCTGGCCCTAACCCCGATTCAGTTCCTGTTAGAAGATCCAACTCATCAGGTCCAGACTCAGCAGTTCATCGATGCCTCAAGGACAAAAGACACTCATTTGGAAAGAATAATGTGCACCTTTTGGACAGGGTAGCTGGTGAGCGAAAGAAGCCATCGACATGAATCATGAAAATACAACTAAACAGAGGAGGTGAACTCAGGTTTCATCTTTCTAACACCTACAGTGCAGCTTTGACTCGTCTCCCCAGACAGTTTCACAGAACCTCACACTGTGAGATGTGACCAAATCAGCTCACATGTTGGCATTGCCGTCATGGTTGGTGTCTACAACGCTAACGGAATTACATAGAGAGTAGAGCCACAGACCCATGAGGTCTTGATTGCCTCATTAGTGATCTCTATTACCTGATCAGTGTGATGGTTTCTGATTATAAGCTTGACATGTTCAACCACGAGCCCAACTGTGTACGTTCTGAGGTGTATGTGGACACATTATGTGCACCCTGTGTCTGGTGGTTTCAATGTGTAGCTGTATAAATATGACTTAGTCTCAGACTTACAAAATACAAGGCTCCATGATTCAAATGAAAAAAAAAGTGTTCTTAAAGGAAACTATGCTTGAGTGTATGGGTGAGCGGCAGGAGAGGCGCCTAGTCACTGCTGTGTCTCTGTTATTCATCATACATACACATATGCACAAATAGCTGTTCAATTCAGAAAATGCTGACTCAAAATAGTAATTCCGTCATTGTTTTGGTGCCCGCTCCAACGCAGCGCCCCATGCGCTGCGTATAGTGCATACCTGCTTTTTTCGACATTTTAGAACCAAAGACGCATCTTGGACGAGAGGTGAAACGTCTTTACAATAAGAGCCTGTATACATCACAAACGTTTCTGGTGAAAATGGAAGAGTTTTGTTGTGTTTGTACTGTACATTTACATGAAGATAGCCAATGTTTTCTCTGACAATGGCACAGTTTGAGAACGGGTTCTAAGATAAGTCCAGTTGCCTTCAGTCAAAACTCCCAAGATTATTCTTTTAGTAATACCAGTTTATTACTTAGGTATCAGAATAGGAAAGAAAAGAAACTAAAGTGAATTTAAACATGGTGCGGCTGTTGGACTCACTGAGTCGTCTGAGTATTTCAGAGATGGCTGATCTAGTAAGGTTACTAGATCCCTCAAGGCTCAAGAGAAAATATCCAGAGCTGCATTTGTGTGGCAGGAGATGCATTGTTGATGTCAGAGGACAACAGGCATACTGGTTAGTAAAGGTGAAAAAGCAACGGTAGCCTAAATAACCATTTGTTACAACCAAATTTGCAGACTGCCATCTCTGAACACATGTCGCCTGAAACCTCGGAGCAGATAGGCTACAGCAGCAGAAGTCCACCTCACAGGTAACTGAGATAAACACTCACCCTGGCTCCTCAAAGATGGACAATGAGAGACTGGAAAAGTGTTGCCTGGTCCAATGTGTCTTGTTTTTTTCAGCAACATTCAGATGGCAGTTTCAGAATTTGGTGTGAACAACAGTTCAGGCAGTGGAAGGTGGTGTGACGGTGTTGGGGATATTTTCTCAGTCCACTTTGGACCGCCATGCCTAAACTGAATTTAGTTTGAATAACACAGGCTTCCTGAGTGTTGCTGCTTATCTTGCCCAATTCATTTCTTCTAATGGCCTCCATGTCCACCAGATCGGTATCTGATTTGCATCACAGACCTGCAGCCAACAAAACCACAGCCACTGCAGGATGCTATCAGGTCAGTGCAAACCAGAGCTTGAGAGACGTTGCAGATTGTGTGTTAAAGGCTTGTAAGAATAAGGATGGTTCTGAAGCCAGATTGTATTTCTACATTACTGTGTATTTCTGATGACAATGAAGTACATGTATCACTGGGTCTGTTTTGGACCTCAACAGCTGCCATAGAGAACCTGAATGAAAGACATCAACAGGATTCTTCTCATTCCAGTTGTGGGAAAAGCTGATAGCATCAGTGATGCTGCGGAACATCATGTTAGCAGATTTATTTGTCACAGTGCAGATTTCACACCACTTCTCTCAGCTCCCTTTGCAGGGTCCAGAAACAAAATCAACTCCATGTACAGAAAAAATCCCATGATATCTGTCTGATCTTTTCTTAGATCATATTTGAATTCCATCTCTTTTACTGGAGGACATACAGTAGCTTGTAGCTGTAAGATGAGCAGCTTTACAGCCACAGGAGTCACTCAGGGTTCAGTGTCAGGAACCCTGAGTGGAAGCAGAACAACCGGCTAACTTCTGAAACTTAGCTCTCTTCATCTGTCTTTACTTTTAATGAGTAGCGAGTTTTAGTGAATATGATTTGTTATGCTACTTTAATACACATCAATCAAGTTAAGATGTGATGCTGTAAATATAATAGATCTTTTTTCACCTCTGAATGTGTCACATGTGCCATCAACTATTTATTTTCCACTGAGCATAAATCAGAGTCAGAATTCAAACACTGCTTGGAAAATGTTTGTATATTTTTAGCTGGAAGATATTAATAACAAACATGTCATTTTTTTTTTTTTTATCACCCCGCAAGGGTTCTTTTTGTGGGCTCTAGTGTCCCTTTTTCAAAGTAGGCTGACAGGAAAGGGGAAGGAGAGAGGGGAAGACATGCGGTAAACGTCGTCGGGTCCGGGAGTCGAACCCGCGACAGCCGCGTCGAGGCTACGTTTTACCTGAATGTGGGTCGCGCAACCCCTCAGCCACCACGGCACGCCCCACAAACGTCATTTTAAAAATAATAGTGGTTATCATGGTGCAGTCCACTTACTGTATATTGATTGGTCATGTTAGTTGGTATATGTAAAACCAACTAACATGATATATTAGTTGGTTATGAGGAAATTAAGCCTGGTTTTGTGGAACATTGAATTGTGTTGCTGTTTATGGGTTTTTGTTTTGGAATGGTGAGGATGTACTGTATATGTTCATATTAGGATCAACTGGTTATGAAGGAGTGGCATTTTAAAGCTGTATGAGCCTCGAAGTGGTGTAAAATTTAAATTGTTAAATTACTCAAGTTGTTCAGGTTGGCATGTTGTTATTATGAGATCAGAAGTAAATCGACAAAGGCGCCAACATGCATGATCAAACGTTTAGGTACTTTGGAACAAATCAAAATAGGATTAAAGTAATCACTTGAGAGGTGATTCATTTCAGACATATAATACATTCTAATGTCAGAACTCATGCTGGTTATTTCGAAGCCTCCTTTCAGCCTCTAATCAAACGCTTCCAGAGATTGTGTTCTCGTCGCAGCCTGTGATCATCCACTATGACCTGCCCAGCTTTTCTCATTGGTGGAGTTGTGTTTATGGGATTTCCTTTCTCTGCACTCTGATCTGTTCCCAGAAAATTTCTAGCATCAAAAACCTGGAGCTGTTTCTCATAGAACATTCTGCCTAAACCTGCATGATGAGCAGCTTTATCTAAATGCTGTGGCCTTGTCTGTTTTCCAAACACCAAATCTTTATAATTAACCGGATTCCTTTACTCTTATTATAGTGATGTGAGCAGGAGATGATAAAGCAGCTCTTGTTGTGAGAGCCCAGAGTTTCTGAAGAAACTTCCAGCATTCTGTTCGTTCCATGCAGTTTTTTCTTTGTTTAAATATTAAGTTTTTCAACCCAGAGACAAAGAAAAGCACACAAACACACGTACACACAGGCAATTTGCTGTAGCTTCCCTGTAATGACAGAGTTTATAGCTGGAGAGGGTGGAAGGCCACAGTGTATTTCAGTCTGAACCACAAGGTTAGACAGGAGGAGCAATCCTGCCACATTGTGCATGTCGGCGTGCGCGCGTGTGTGTGCGCTGACAAGACATCAGGCAAGTGGCAGCACTCACACACCCACCCCAACACGGCTCCCTGTAATTTCATTGTGCCTTGCTTACAGTGAGTGTTGGCGTAGAGCATCTCTTTATCGGAAGACTGTCGGTTCCATTCCACCATCCGCCGTGACACATGTTCAAGTGTCTTTGGGCAACGATGAACCCTGCCTCTGCCCCCGTCCTTCATGTTGGTCTGAGCCGACTCTTTGGTTAGCACAAATAATGAGAGAGCGTTCCTCCAGGGACTCCTGCAGCCGAAGCAAAGTCCTTTGTGAACTGTGGCCAGAGTCAGTGCTGTGAGACACAACAGGTTTTCCCACACTAAATGTTTCAGATCATCAAAACAAATTTTACTACCAGGTAAAGATAAGTTCACAGAGACTTCAGTTTGTTTTTGAGCCAGTCAGAGTTGTGCTGTGGAACTGGAGTGTCCTTAAGTGAAGGACACAATGTGAGCGGATGGCAGCCAGAGAGATAAAGTTATGGTCACAGCTAGTTACGGCAAGCCATTTGGGTCCTAAAGAACCAAAGCAGCCTCAAACCATCATGCTTTCCTTCTGCTTCATATTTTTGTGGATTGGATTCTAAAGGCAGACTGATTGGTATCAGTTCAATACAGGCATGATACAATCAATACTTCAGTTTCAGATTCTTGATTTGTTTCTTTATTTTTCTTTGTGTTGTGATTTCTCAACTCTCCCGTAAAAATATTTTTGCTTGGATTTCCTCTCAAATGATAATCGTGTTGGACGTTTATTGTGGGAAAAATGGCCACAAATTTGTTTTTGTTTCTATTGTTTCTGTTTATCATGTCACTCTGAGACACACAGCTTCAGCATCTTCCATATGTTGCTAATCTATGAATGGGAATGTTTATTCCTCTTTCTCCCGTCCATGTTTTTAACGCCATTCGGCGAGTGTCACCTCTGTCAACTTTGCCCGCTTTAGAGAAAACATGGCGTGCAGCAGAGCATGGTCGGTGCGATGAGGATACTGGGAGCTGAAGAAGCACAGATGGAGACGTGGGCCGGGAAACAAACAGAGCGGCTGCAGCTCTGACTGCAGCTTTGTTTGGAAGGAGCAGGAGTTTTACTGACTACAAAGCAAAAACCTGTAGTAACAACGTAGCATTAAAGGAAGAAGCTCTTCATGTGTAAGTCTACATAAGCAGTAGAAATAATAGGGAACTCCTCATTGATTAGAAAACCTATCCTCAAAACTCAGAGCTCATCTGCTTAGCCTTCTGCTGCCACTAACTCGTTCTGTAACAGAATGTATTCCTGGATCAGTAATGCTTCTGTGATTTTTTTCCGTGTCAGACCTTCCAGTCAGACGGCTGCTCACACGGAGGCAGGGTCTGCTGGAGGTTTACTCCTGTTGAAGCAAAGTTATTTGTCTCCACACTCACCACATGCATATATTCAGTTTAAGGGATTGCTACAAAGTTACCAACAGAATGCAATCATTTGTCCCCTGCAGCTACATGATGACTCAGGAGGTATTGCTGTAAATTTAAAGGTACAGTATTGGGTAAAATCAACTCGTTTTAGCTTTATAACATGCTATAATGTTATTCCCTCATTAAAATCATACCTGGAGTGTTGCCTTGATTCTTTCATGCACGTTTAAGAAATCCTTTCATCTCAATGGCAACCATCCAGCTGTGCAAAACACTGCCTGTGAGGTGCAGATCTTCCTCAGAGCTGCAGTTTCCATGCTTCGGCCTCACAGAGCAGCCCTCGGCCCCACTCAGCTCCTTCAGACTAGCCAGAAGCAATTAGCAAACACCTGGTGGAACTGAGGATCTGCTGAGCTCATTATAGGAGCTACTTCTCAGCGCAAAGCTGGTAAAAACATTGTTAAAGGGTTAATAGAGGAGCCATGTTGTGATGAATTCCTGAAGGCGGAGTTACAGAAAGAACAGAAGTTTTTAAAGAGATTTGTGAGATGGTTTGTGTTGGTAATTATTGCAGAGAAAAAACTAAAATCTATGTAAAGAAAAATCAACTGGCAGTCTTCATAGTAATAAAAGTGAACTTGTAACCCAATTTAGAAGCTAGAACTTGACCTTTAGCTATAGAGCTTTATGGTTATGAGCACAAAATCCTTAGGGAAGTTTCACCCTAGTTTACAACACAAACCAGTCATATGTAGTACAATAAACAAAATTGTGAAATCATTGGTTTGTCCACAAAAATGAAAAATAATTCATCTGGTTGCAGTTTTCACCCCATAGCAGCCCCTAATATTCTCTGTAAAGCAACCCACACTGGCAGCATCTAAACTCTCCTGTAGCGTTCTACTCACTGCATTCAACACAGGCTGATGGAGCTGATCTTCTGCTTTCTGCTCTCTACTTTGGTAATTCTTCTTCTATGGTTGTGCCGGTGCGTCGTTTTTTTGGAAAATATTTGTAATTGGACAAGAAAAGAAAATATTCATTTTGGATGGTGATGGATATCTAGAGGTAGCACATGACAAACATTCAACATGACAAGTTCTTAAGAGATTGGAAATGCGAAAAAATGGGGAAAAAACTATACGCTAATATGTCAGAGTTCTTAAAAAAATACTTGGACATTGGCATTTTCAATCAAACAGCTGCAGCTGATCCAGAATGCTGCTGCTCGCATTCTCACTAAAACCAGGAAGATAGAGCACATAACACCAGTTTTAAAGTCCCTACACTGGCTCCCTGTAGCTCAAAGAATAGACTTTAAAATACTGTTGTTAGTTTACAAATCACTGAACGGCTTAGCACCACAATACATTATAGATCTGCTGTTGTTGTATCAACCTTCCAGACCTCTCAGGTTCTGGTTCTGGTTCTGTTCTGCATCCCCAGAACCAGAACCAAACAAGGAGAAGCAGCTTTCAGCATCTATGCACCACAAATTTGGAACAAACTTCCAGAAAACTGTAAAACAGCTGAAACACTGACTTCTTTTAAATCTCAACTAAAAACCCACCTGTTTAGAATTGTATTTGAAATGTAATCAATTACAAATTTATTGATGGAACTTGACTTAATGCTGTGTTTTGATTATTGATTCTATGTTGCATTGTGTTTCTGTGTTTGTAATGATGTAAAGCACTTTGAAATGCCTTGCTGCTGAAATGTGCTATACAAATAAAATTTGATTGATTGATTGATTTTCAATGTATTTTAGGGTTGTAAGTACTTTAATCATGTTTCTTATGTAATATGCCACCTGGTGGCAAAACTGAACATATGGAGTCAATGTAAAGTGTCTCAAGATGACATTTATTGTGAATTGTCAGTGTATAAATAAACTGAATTGATTTGATAAAATATGCAAAAATAACCATCTATTCTATTTTGATCCACATGTCCTTTATGTGCAAGACGAACCACAATCTGCAACATCCTCTACATATTTCTTGACTTTGGACATAAAAACTACTAAATGCTTATCATGAGCCACAGGCCTGAACACAACTTAAAAATAAAAGTTGTAAAAATGGTAATAAAAGAAGCATTTTAAATATTGAATCCTCAATGTGTTCAGTATGGAAAATGCATTTGTCATTAAAGTACTCTACAGTTAGCATACCTCTGGAAACACTGGGGTAAGCAAACAATGTGATTTTATAGGCATTACTTACAAAGTATGGCAAAGTATGAACAAAAAGTTTTGTCGTGTAGGCTAACAAGGGAAAAACACTCCAGCTCGGACATTTTCTGCTTCTTTTGGCAAACAACAAACACGCAGCTCAGTCTAATTGTAGACATTGCTGAAAAACAAGTAAAAATATAGCTGCAGTTTTGAATATAAATACTCCTGCACTGCGAGACGACGGGGCTGGAGTCAGGCAGGCTGTCCAGTTCAGAATATGAACAAAAATACCAAATCTGCCCATTTGTTTTTCTCCCTGCTAGAGGCAAAGCAAAGGCTCTGTGTGGTTGACTTCCTGTGAGCATTCAGACAAACTGGACATGACCACACTTCAGTTTTAGTTTTTTAGCTTTTTTTTTTTTTTTAAGTATGTGATGCTGGTATGGGCACAAGAGGAAAAACACAGAGTGAAGGGAAAGAGAGGTTTCTGTAATAGCTTGTTTGCAAGCTAAGAGGTCCTTTGTGTATTGTTCATTTTCCATGTAAGGGGCTAAATAAGCCGTTTAAATGGAGCCTCAGATGCTTTGCTGAACTGCTGAGTAAGATCTAGTGTGGCATTAAAAATCAGCAGGAGAGCTAATGTGCAAGGGGAGCATTTATATTTCTGTCCTCCTGAATCATGCTTGGAATACAGTCATTATGTGTGGAGGATGAAGGCTACGGCTACAGGCCAGAGCAGTAGCTCCTCTCTTCAATCAGAGCCAGATGTCTGACTGGGAGCAAAGCGCCAAAGAAAAAGAGCTGCACTCCCGTTGCACTGCAGGCTGCAGAAGGCACACATGTTCACACATCTTCAGAAAGACCTCTGAGGAGCTTCACCTGTATTATCAAGGGTTGTATTTAGGCATTATTTAAACAAAAGTTGAAGGGTGGTGTCAGTTTACTGTTGCTGTTTAACACTGAGCAAGGCTGACAACTTTGAGAGGACCTTGAAGGGAGACATGGTGGTGTGTGACCCAGTGGGCCCAAAACCCTCCTTTGGATGCCTTAGGGTGGATAATGTCCCCTATACAGTGTTCACTTATCCTGAAATCTTCAGCATTTTCAGACCATCCTGGTCACTGACAGAAACATACAGTAGTGATAAGTCTGGTGACATGCCATAAAGGCAACAACCTCACTTTACCATTGATCCACCCAAGGAAAAATGTTAGACTCCTTAAAGGGAGTGAGATATGTCTGATGGGAGTGAGAGAGTGGAGATAGAGAAAAAGCTTGGGTCTCACTCCAAAATTGTGACAGTTTACAATCCTCAAATTGTGTTTTTTTGAAAGTTGGGAACTTGTAGGAAAGTTTAAATTTGAAAATATGTAAAATGTCAAATCCAACTTATAGGAGACCCAAGCCTATTTGTACTATCATGACGATTATTCTTGATGATTTTGAGGATGGAATTTGATCATTTGTAATGCTCGTTGTTTGTTTCATAATTAATTACTGTTCTGTGCTTCATGAGCTGTCTTATTGCTGAAATCAGGTTGACCTTAATATTGCTGTCATTTGATTGCATCAAATGACAGCAACCAAAACATTCCTGACGGTCCCGAGAGCCGAAGGACGAAGCCAAGAGCTGATATGTTATAAACCATTCAGAAGGAAATGTAGAGAAAAATTAGATAAATCTGAAGTAAACTGAAAGGAAAAGGTCCGTCCATCCTTTTTCCATACCTGCTGGTGTTTGTCTTTACTGATCCTTGAACAGATTGCAAGTCCATCACAGAACAAACAACCATACACACCCATTACCTAAGATTGATGTTTGGACTATGGGAGAAAGCTAATGAACCTACAAATGCACAGGGTGAACATGCAGATTCATGAGCTAATATTTTTATCACTTGAGAACAACTATTACACTGAGGATGACTTCTGACCAAATTTCCAGAACTTATATGAGGTCTTTTTCAGACCTGCTCTCTTGAGCTCCTCACAAAGTTGATCTTACAAATTTAGGTAAGTTAAATCCAACGACATCCAGAACTTCTGCTCTGGCTTGCTTCCAGGCACACATGTTCACACAGCTTCAGAAAGACTGGGTGAACAGTCTTTCACACAGTCTGTGAAAGACTGTGTGAAGACAATGGAAGACATCCATTGTCTTCCAGCTGGGACAATGGATGTTCTTGTCAATCTTTGGAAACAAAGCACTGAAACCTCATTCTACATCACTTTAAATACCAGGAGAGTACGCACACAGCCAGCTGTGGGTAAAGAAAAGGTTTCAGTGGTTGAAATGCACCTAAAATCACTCTGAAGTCAGACAACAAAGTCAATTAAATATGTTTTTATTATTGCTGCTTGCAGCAATGTTTCATAAGATAAACAGAAACAAAACATAAGAAAGACGACAAAAGGGTAATCTTAATTTACTTAAAGACGTGTTTGGCTGGTAGCCTGGTTGGGTGTGTGCCTCCTTCCGTCCACTGGACCCCTATGAGGGGCATGGTGGCTATGTGATCCAGTGACTGTCACTCCTGAAAACTTCATCGGCTGTCTCTTTTCTTTAAGGTACACCCAATCACATTCATGCATCCCGTTCTTTAATGCATCCTTGCCGGTTGGCCGGTCTGATCAATCTGTAAAGAACTTTTAAACGTCATTGATGCGTTGATGTCTTCAAGTCAAAACATGGATAATCTGTTCTGCCAGCATCCAAAACTGGAGATAAAACTGGCTTTGGTAAAACACTTGACTGAAGGCTACACCGCTGTAGTTACTGCCGGTGAGTTCATGGTTGTAAAATAAGGAGCCATATATTATAAGGCACCCTTGAGGATGTGATAAGCCAATTTTCCTTTGACATGAATCTAATGAAATGGTTCATAGATAAGGGGTATTAACTCACCATGCTGAGAGGGCAGCACAGGACAAGAACTGCTTTACAATTTGACGGAGTTTCTTAGATAAGAGGGGAGAAGGATGAGCTGAGCTCTCACAATGCATCGGCGTCAGTGTGTTAGGCTGCTGTTTGCTCTGCAGAATGTGAGGCAGCCTCTGATGTAGAGAACATAATCAGAAGAATCCCTTGATTAAGTTCATCTTCTGAAGATAAGTTCTTCTTGAAGACCCGCTTCACCCAGACATTTCAGTTTTTGTAGGTGTTAGGTTCTTTTTAGGCCCGCTTTAGCCTCCAGTCAGCACTCTGGCTCTGCTGACTGAACATCCTTCAGCTTATGCTCACACAAGCACGCTTTCCTCCAACCTTTCGGGACTCTTTAAATATCCATTTGCAGACACAACACCAACAAAGCACGACGACAGTTTTTAAAAATCAAGTTTTCTTCCAAAATTTGCACTTCACTCTTTTTTTTGCCTTTCTGCAAACAAGGCAGCCATTGTCAGAGTGCCAGCTCTGCTGTCATTTAGTCCAGCTTCAAGTAGCTGGGTATGGAGTAGTTGAACATGAGGAAGTCCATCTTATAAAGTTGGTAGAGTTGGACCTGCTGTTGGGAACTGATATTGCTGAAGAACTGAGCAGTCATGGCGTCTGTGGTACGAGTGGACTTGGCGTAGCTTGGGAAGCGCAGGGAGTCACCAACACCCACTAGCCGCAGTATGTAGTTTGCATCCTCTTCAAGGGTCTCGTACTTGCCCACCATGTCATAGTGGATGTGACATGGGTGACAAAGCTGGTAAACTGTCTGCCAGTGCTCGTTGAGTGGGCCATCGCGCTGCGTGGCTGGATCCACCAGGTACTCGATAAACTCTTTGAATTTGACATCAGCGCCGTTGATCAGGGCGTCCTGGGTGGCATTCTTGCGGTAACGTCTGATGATCCGGGTGCCAAAGCGCTTATGGAAGGACGAGTTGTACTTCAGGGTGAACTTGTTGCGGTAAGCTGACACCAGCCTCTCAAAGGGCTCACGGACAAAGAGGAACTTGAAGTAGTTCTTGAGGCGATGGTTGATCTCAGCAATGCTGTACTGATTCAGCGTCTTCAGATTGGAAGGGACATGGGCCTGATTGGAGGGGATTTCCATGGGGTCACTGTACAGGAAAGGCACAAGGACAATGAGACGGAATTACTGAACACGCCACATTTAAACAAGCAATAGACAACTGAACAAATGTAATCAGTTAAACATAAAAAATACAGACACTGCTTTAAAATAATATCAGATGCATCTGATTTCCACAAGAACCTTTTGTCCACCTGTAGTAATTCAGTTGAATGGACATTTTTCTCCATAACGTCTCAGAATGGACGGTCCTTAGAGCAAAAATCAAGCAATGAAGTTAAGAGAATTGTGTGTAAACCTCAGAGGCCAGATTGTGTGAAAGCACAAATCAGGCAAATAATACAAAAAAGCTTCTGCAGCATTGAACATCCCACAAAGCACAGTGGTCTCTGTTACATGCAGATAGGAGACGTTTGGAACCACCAGGCTGACCAACCTCAGCAATCAGAGAGTAAAAGGCTCAGCCAGTATGGATCCTTTTGGCCTAAAAACAGGCACTGCTCTCCATCTGGCTAACAATAATTAACTGTAAAGGATGGTGGTGAGACGACAGCAGTGTTTCATAAAAGACTCCTGCTCAGGAGTGCTGGGGACCTGGGATTAAGGAGAAAATTGATTTTTCAATGCAGCATTGACCCAAAACACAGTCAAAATAACACAGGAGGAGCTTCTGGGGAATTCTGGGAAAGTCCTTGATAGACTCAGTCAGAGTTTGGGCCTAATTCAAAATCTCTGGAATTTTGAATTAGCTGCGAACAAATGAAAACACGACCCCCAAACAGGCATAGCAAACCTTTTGAGACTCACATCACTGTGTCACCAAATTAGACTGTGACCTTTAGATTCTACATGAGGTGAATCCTACAGTCTTACAACACAATGCCTGAACTCCAGTATGACCGTAACCCCAGAGCCATAAAAATGTGACACCCACCTGTACTTGCCCCGGCCTGTGAGCACCATCATCACACGTTTCCAGTTGGTGCAGGCCACTTTGGGTACATAGCAGTAGATGAGCTCATGATCTTCGTCCACCACGAGGTGTTTAAGGTCCCCGGGTGTCAGAACTCTCCGCTTTCGACTGAAAGCGCTGTTAACTCTGCAGGACTCCACCACCTGGTCCCTCCTGGCCTGGTGGAGGACAGCAGCTCCTGATGGGTCCAACTGGAACATTTATGGAGAAAAAGAAGAGAGCAAGAGAAAGATATGCATTTAATCTAGAGTAGGTAAAATGGTAGAAACCCTTTAAAGGTATTAGACACCAGGGAACAAATCTTGAAAGCATATAGTAGGAATGTCCCAGTCTCAGGCCCAGTTTTGTTCTTACAAATCTGAATTCTCCAGCAAAGAGTGTCTTTTTTCACCATACATATTGACATGAAAAGAAAGACTGTATTGACTGTTTTGTTGTATCTTCCTCTCTGCGACAAATTATCTGTGTAGAAGAAATGCTCCTTTATCTGAAATGTCATTTAGCTTGGGACACAGTCACAGTGTTGATGTAGACCATGACATAGTGATGAAGGGTAATCTGTTACTTTACTGCACTTTAGAGACACTGAGGTGTTCGTCATACACATGGCCTCTGATTTTATGAACTTTAATGAAGTATTGATCTGGGATTTGATATCAGCAAACAAAAACTGCTTATCAGAAAATAAAGATAATACAGTATAACAGGCAGAGTAAAAACCCTTAGGGCTCTCTAGGCACTGATGGTCAGCAGCTCAGCTCAGTGATGTAAAAATGTATGAAAGCACAAAACAATAGAACTGGATGGTTCTCAGCTTTGGAGGCTAGCTTTCCTAACTTATGCCTCCTTAGCTCTAGTTTAGCAATAAACTCTTAGTGTAGTGCATATTGGGTATTGTGGGAAAAATCTCAAGGATTTCATTGCTAGCATGCCTGATCTAGCTCTTTTTTATTATTAAAAGGGCTTCCCTTCCTTCCCTGTAATTCAGGCTCCTTTTCAAGTTCTTCCACCCATCCATTTTCCATACTTATTGTAGAAAATGGCACCTGTTAGTGCAGATCACTTTTCATTTGTGCAGAAAAAATGATTTAAGATTGGACTCCCATTTATTATAGTTGTTTTGAACCTGAATCTACAGAAGGGTCAACAAAATGCAAAAGCCACTACACAAAAATAAAAGCTACGCTAAAATGGAAGTCATGCTAATTTCTGTTTTAGCCTAACTTCTTTTGTTGGACTGGACGTATTTATTCTTAAGTTCATTAAGAAAAGAATACATTTTTCTGAATGTGTGTTCATTCTGTCTCATGAAGGGCATGACGTTGGTCAACCTTTTGTACAATCCAAGGTAGAACCGTTTTTAATTCTGTATGGGTTTTCTGCCACTACGCATTCATTTCCAGACACGTCAAATTAATGAATGTCCTCAAAGTGTCTGGTGTGGCAGAAACGCTGTGACAAACTGTTAGAATATTAATAAATAGTAGGACTGGGACTTTAAAAAGTAAATTTTGATTAATTAATTCATTAATTACACAGGTTTTATTGCATTAAAAATACTAATGCAATTAATCATAATCTTTTTTCCCTACAAAGGTTCCAGCTGGAACCTTTTTATTCGCTTATTTCTGGTATGGCCATAAATTTGACGCACAACAACAGCGATGGACGACAAAGCTGCTTCTCTTGGCCCACTGGGGGTTCAGTTTTGCTTAAAAAGATGATCTGATTGGACTCTAGAAAACACTATTGTTGTGTTCAAGTTGACCAATCAGCGTGTAGAAGAGAGTCAAACTGACCTGCTGTCAGAAACCTGCTCCACAGGCCATTCTGTCTGGACATGTGTATTAGTTTAAATCTACTTTTTGAGAATTTTCACCAAACAAAAGATGAAGCACCCTTCTGAAGCACACAGAGGATCATTTACTGTCACTTAGAGAACCATTAAAGCTCTGAAGTTAATGAAGTCAGAGAAAAAAGGAAATGGAAGATGAAGAGGGAAAGGTGGCTGAACAACCAGACAGATGGACGTGATTAATCATTTCCTTTATTCCTCTCATTTCTTTATTGACTGCATTCCCCCCAAGTTAACTCATGCCTATGATGGAAATATTGCTATTAGTGAATCAAGCCCATATTAAGTATTCAGTATACATAGATCCAGCCACCTGTCATCTACTGGAGACACATTTCATATTCACAGTGAAGGCTGTAATGGAGTGTGGGATGGCGAGAGTTGGCGGATGCAGAGGAATAAGCAGAGAGAGGCCAGCCTGAGGGTTCTGCATCCACAGCGTTTCCTCCTGCCTCTCTCTGCCTACGGGTCACCGTTCCCCTCCAGGGCAGGTCCTGTTTTCCATACAGAATTTAAAACGATTATACCATGACCTGCATGTTTTCTGCTGCATGCCCTTCCAAAGAACAAGTGTCGCCTTTCAGCGATAACCCCTACCAGGGCCAAACGGTAGCTTATGACATAAACCACCAGGTAAATAGTTTGAGAAGTTTGTGATGTGAATAGTTTGGTGGAAAATCTATTTCTGATGTGTGTTTATTGGATGGTTTTGGTACAGTTCTAAATGTGGAACGGCTACGCTTCAGAAGCCGTGAAGGAATCAGTCAAACACATGACACTAAATCACATGTCACTGAACAACACTGGGATAAGTTACACTTCATGGGTGGCTTTCACTACTGGACGTCTTGGACAGAGGTCAAAATTTGACCTCTGTCAAAGTCAGTGTTAACCTATGTGTCTTTTTCCTTGGAACTTAACTCCAAACTATTGTTGGAAAATTAATTCAGTTCAAGTCACAACAAATGTCGAAATAAGTAATTTGTAAAATAAATTACTTATTTTACAAAAAGCAATTTAGACTCAATCATACATGCAATTAATAATAGTTATCAAACAGTACAGTGTGCTCCATTTACTATTCAAATAGTTTTTAAGGAAACAGCCTGTTCGCAGATCCAGAGCTTGAGAAGCTGGAATACCCAGACACAAAACTGAACACAGCGGTTAGCATATGCAATGCAGCCAATCCAGGTGAGGCTTTCATTTTCCTTGGTGCTGATTGGCTGTAACCCCAAGAGTAGAAATAAGGAAGACCCTGGATGCCACTTGTAGATGGTTTTAACCTCAAAAATAACTCAGGGAATGTAAAAATGTATAGTAATTGATATCATTAATAAAGAGGGGAAGCTATTGGAACGCAAACACACAGGTGGAAACTGTCATCATTTAAAACATAATAATTAACTGAACCCTAATGAGAAAAAGTGGAAATTGCAGGGATCCGACACAATATTCATGAAACTCCATTCATCTTAAGACAGTTCTGCTGTGCTCAGGCTCCCTATGGAGAGATCGAAGGAAGGAAGAGAGAATGAGAGAAAGAGAGAGAAAAATAGAAAGGAAGAGAGACAATGAAAGAAAGACAGAAAGAAAAAGAGAACAAAAGAAAGAGGATGAAAGAAAGAGAGAGGAAGGAAGTTGAGAGAAGGAAAGAGAGAAAGAAAAACACAAGGCTCAGAAAATGGGGTTTGAAATAAAGTCTGAGAAGAAAACTATTTTTCAATTCTCCATATTTTTTGCATACACATCCAAAGCTGGATAATACTGGAATAATAATATTTCCTGCGTATGGAAGGATGCTAGCATCCTGAGCCATAATGAAGCGCAGCTTTTCGGCTTCTCTTTATCCCGAATATCAAACTGTATTTCATGTCTGGCCTTGTGAGACTTTTCTTCATGAAAACATGTAAAGCCACAGAATCCCTCCTTTACGTAACACCTAGTGCCAACTCCAACGTTCCTGCCTTTTGTCCCGCCTCAGGAATAGAGAGGAGAAATGTGACAAAGTGTGACGGATGGAGAGGAAGGCCTCGCTTAGCGCCTCTGTCACTTCGCCGCTGTTCAGACGCTCATCACTCCTCGCTGTTCACGTCAGCGGGAACACATCAAAGGCTCACAATGGCGTTAAATCTCACAGCAAATAGCGGCTTTGTTGTGATGAAAATCTCCCCTTTCTTTCACTCGGAGGCATAAAGCTATTATTCACACAGATGTGGCAGCGAGCGCGCAGCCCTCCATCCTGCAGCACAAGGCTGTAATTAACACGAGGGCGAAGCTGTGGGGTGAGATCCTGTCGTCGCTCTCTCTGCGTGTTTGTAGCGTCGGCTGCTCCGTCTCCGACTCTCTGGTCACTTCAGATGAAAGGATGGAGGGGGCGGGAGCAGAGGGGGAGCAAGATGAGAGGAGAGATGTGTCGATACAGTTGTGATGGAGGTCACGACCTCTGGCGTGTCAATCTGTTTCCCGTGGAAGAGAGGATAGCATTACTCGGCCATTTGATTGCACATTTGTGGCATGGAGTGGCGGCGGGCGCTATAGCGTGACTGTGAGAGCGGTTAGCTGGTCAGAGGTTGAGATTAGCAGCTTCCCCGCACACAGAAGCTGCATGTTGATTTAGATATAACACTATGTGTGTGTCGAACCTGCTTCACTCTTCACTAAAGTACCTTGAAGAAGTATTCACCTTGTTCAGACACAAACTTCAACATATTTTTTGTCGAATTTTATGTGATAGACCAATCAAATATACTTCGTAATTTTGAATTTAAAGAAAAATTCTTTTCATGCCCCTTTACTCTGATGTCCTTAAAAATACAGTACAGTATGTGGCCTAGTTGGCCTGGCTGCTGCCTTCCTGTGCATTTCTGCTCTGACTGAGTTTGAGCTATTTTGCCAAAAAGTATAAAAAATTAAAACCCGATGAATAAAAAAAATATAAATCGGACATAAAAATCCCAGTAAAATACATGAAAATTTGTGAATGAAGGGGCGTGAATACTTCTGGACAGGTTCACTCTGCCTGGGGAATTTCAGATGGAGGACTGAGAATGAGTCTGTTCACATGGACACCTGATCTCACCTCCATGACCATCACTGACAACACAAACAGGACGTCTCCACTTCGTCACTTGCAGTCGCAGCGCCCACCTCCACCGTCTTGTCTCCTCACCTCATGTTTACTGTTGAAATGTGAGCAAAAGTGATGAGATATGCAGAATTCTATGCGTCCATATCTCAAGCATTCATCCCCCTGCCACCGCTGTATTATTCTCTGAGAGAGCAGCTCAGAGTTTGAAATATGATCTGAGGATCAGTGCTGAGCGAGGGTGGTAATGAAAAGCTTGCTTCTGATCCGCTGATGGTTGCAAAGGAAGAGAGATTAAAGAGGGGAGGTAAGGAGTGATTCCAGAACGATAGAAGCCGGGGAGGGCGAGTTTGAATCTATAGTTTTCAATAACTCCAGCGGATGGACGGCTCACTGGGGTAAATCTTATGTAAGATTAACTTCATCAAAGCAGACAAATGGTTGGGCCCCTTGGCTTTTTGTGAACCAGTCAGCTTTACTGTAGATAATTAGATCATTTATAATCTCATTCTTTTGGGAGGTAGAATTATACACCTTTAAGCTACAAAACCAAGTCGGAGTTTCTTATTCCTGAAACATCACACCAGTAAAACAAAAGGAAGACTTTTCGACATCGTGACCTAATGGGCCCGTTCTGGCTGCCCTCACTGGCAGAGGAGTGAAATCACCTGAGAGGACAACTGAAAAGTGCTTTTCAGCTAACATCAGGTGGAAAAAACTATAAAAAAAATATATATACATTATATTTTATGAAATGTATAAATAGATGCTCTTTTTTCTAAAGGGCTAGTATTGTGTACAATTGACTTTTCTCTTAGCTGTACATCATCGTAATGTTATTCTCACATCAAAAACAAACCTGAAGTGTTGCTTTGATTCTTTCACACATGTTTGAGAAATCCTTCAATCTCCATGGCAACCATTCAGTTCCTCCTCAGAGCTGCAGCTTCCAACCTTCCGCCTCACAGAGCAGCCCTCCATCCTCAACTTCTCCACTTGGATCCTTCAGACTAGCTAGCAGCAATTAGCAAACACCTGGTGGAACTTCCAAGTCTCCTGGGCTCATTATAAGAGCTGGTGCTCAGTTCAACGCTGGTAAAAATGTTTAACTGTTGTGATGACTCCCTGAAGGTGGATTTTCAGAAAAAGCAGGAATTTTTAAAGAGACAGAGGCTCAATTACAAGATGTTAAATTACAAAGTCAAATTTCTTTTAAATCATTTGATACATATACACAATACAACCCCTTTAAATATTCCTCTTGCTCCAACTTTAATTGCTCAGTATTTGGAAAAGTTGCCAACATGGAGTGAACAGCATCATTCACTTCCTCTGCAGTCAAACGTCAACCTTAAAAAGCAATACTATAGTACTAAAACTGAAATTCAAGTGGAGAAATCGAGCTCAATGGGAGAAATCCCAGAAAGAGCACTGAAGGGAGATGAGAATCGAGCAGAATTATGTAGGAAAGCGATGGCCAAGCAAAGTCAGGTTTAATCCTTAAATATTTCCTGATTGTTTAGTGTTGATTCATTCAGATTATTCTGCTTTTCTTTCTGGAGTCCACTCCTCCTCTGTCTATCTGATACTAAAAAAGATAAAGGACGGCCTCGGATTTGTATTCACAGTCAGAGTGGAGAGGCTGAGGGAAAAATGCTGCAGCTAAATTTGTATTCCATTCAGTTTGGAGGTTGGTAATGTTAGAGATGGGCTTTTTATTTAGTTTCCTCTCCCAAAACAGTGCTCCGCCTCTCTCGCAGTGGTGCATTAGCTGTGTTCACTATCTATCTCAACAAAGATCAATAGTGTTCATCAAGGACCTTTCTTCCTCCCATACTGAGCAGACATTCATCCAGCGGCTGGGATAAAGCCGCCAGTGTATAGCGACCATTCCAAACACGCACCTGGACTTCAGCGGGGCAATACCTCACCCGAGACTGCGTAAAAGGCAACAAGGTGAGGCTCTGCTGTAAAACCTTAACAATGCTAACAGTTTATGAGGCAAATTTATCCTTTCCACCGGGTCAGGCAGAACATTAACTTTCCAATCTGGCATTTATGAGACGCGGGGCCACACGAGAGAGAGCAGGACTCCAGACTCGGCGGCTAGCTTCTCACAGTGCCTCGCAGGAAATGTTTGCTTAGGTCTATTTATTCAGAGAAATGACTGAAAACACACGTTCTCTTTGGGAACAACCCCACTTCTTATTTATGCAGCTTCACAAAACCATAGCATAGGAAAAGCCTCAGCAGAAGCAAAAGCATTTCCCAGGCCAAGCAGAGTAAACCTGCATTAAATAAAGGGCTCGACAAGAAGACCCAACAAAAAGCAAAGCTCAATAAATTTCAGTCACTCATATATTACATTGTGTAGATGCATTCCTCAGAGTGGCAACAGAAACAACGGTTTCTTTGTGTTATTGTAGATGATTATGGTTCATCTCTATTGAAAACCCAAAATGCAGTTTGTCAAAAAATGACAGATAAAACAGAACCAATTATGGGATTTTTATGACATAAAGGAGGTCTGCTGAAAAGTTTGTCCTGTGCAGCACTTCAGTATCTCTAGCACACAGGTGTCAAACTCCAGTCCTCGAGGGCCGCTGTCCTGCAGTTTTTAGATGTGCCACAGGTACAAAACACTGGAATGAAATGGCTTAATTAGCTCCTCCTTGTGTAGATCAGTTCTCCAGAGCCTTAATGACCTAATTATTCTATTCAGGTGGTGCAGCAGAGGCACGTCTAACGTTGCAGGACACCGGCCCTTGAAGACTGGAGTTTGACACCCCTGCTCTAGCACAACCCTCTGATGAGGCATCGGGATGAACAGTTTGCTGTCGGGCCGAGTTCTGGCTCTGATGGAACCTTCTTTCTGGTAAAGCTGAGATTTTCCCCAGACTCTGCCTCCAGAGTCTACAATCTTGATTTCTAAGTGAAATGCACTTCAAGTCGGGAGAAAACCATTTTCTACAATCTTTTTTTCTTCCACTCAACATCCCATTATCCTTGGATGTAGCGCTCTGTGAACAGTCATCTCATTTAGCAACTTTTTAAAGCAATTTAATCTAATTCAATCAAATGTAAATACCAACTGAAAAGGAAATGTTGTAGCTCATCCAATAATCTGGATGGTGATGCTGCAGCCAAGAAGGATCTCCAGTAGCAACTAACCTGAAGAAGCCTCTGAAATAAAAATATATCAGAATGTGTGTAATAAATATGCATAATAAATACATTTTTGTTTTTACCTGAATTGCTTGAAAAATAACATTTTGATGATATTCTAATTTATTGAAATGCACCTGATAACAGAAACATTTATGTGCTTATTTTCTGTGATCCATCCATCCATCCATCCATCCATCCATCCATCCATCCATCCATCCATCCTCTCCCTTTTTCACTGAATCTTTTGCAGATTCTTCCCAGCTGACGTTGACGCAGCTCAACCATAAAGCTACCAAACAATTTTTCTGCCTTGCCTGGTGTCCCAGAACTCAGCAAAAGTAGAAATATGAAAGCAGAGTGTCACTGAATCCTGATTTGTGTGCTGATGTTGCATAAGGAACTCAGAAACACACCAGCTTGTCCTCATTATTTGACTTCCTGTCATCCTTTCAAAACTGTGACCAAGTATCAAGCAGACTGTAATTATACTTTGTGTGTTCCCATAGCTTCCATTCCCTCATCTATTCCAACCTTAAGGTTATGTGATATCTTTGTAGTTATCATCGTCATTACTATTTGTAGTTGTTGAAATCATGCTTCAAAGCACCATACTATGAGGGTTATATCCTGAAAAGATCTAAACAATCTTCAGATTGTGGATACACAATCATACACACACATTGGTAAACTGGTATACTTTTATATATCAACTTCTGATCACTTTTTCTGTAGTATTGCCAACCTTTAGCGATGTCGTCTCACCATAGTCATCACTGTTGTGTGTCCCAGTTATGCTGTTCCACTCTGACACCAGCGCTGTGTCTGTCCAAACCAGACAATCCTAACTCCCTGGTACACACGTTACATGATTCCACTCACAATCACACACACACGCACACCCCCACACGCACACACACGCACCACATGGGCCCAGTATAAAGCAGGGTCAGTGAACTGGTTGCGGCCTCTCCAGGTCATTTGTAACACCTGGGTGTGTCTGGCTCTTCAGGTCCCACGGTAACATTAAACCCGCAGACGCCACCATCTCAGAGTAATTAATGCCTGTCAGAAATGCCAACATGGCTTTGTCTTTCAATCTGACGAAGCATTCAGGAGGAACAGCTCAGAGGACAACAGTGGAGCAAATGTTGCATCTGCAGAACAAATGGAAAACTCTCTTGCTAATCACAATGCAGGCTGAGGGATAGCACACAGCAGTGAGGCAGACCTTGTTCATTCCTAGATCTCAGTTTAAATATAAACAGAAAACCATCAGCAGATGACATCATCATCAGAGCTGAGGCAGATTGGTGGATCTACAGCGACTCACACCTTAAACCCTTTCACATTTTGTTACACAATAACCACAAACATCATACTTTTTCTGGGACTTTGTGAAATAGACCAACACAAAGAACCACATACCATATTTTTCGGACTATAAGCAGCTACTTTTTTCCCCCTCGTTGTGAATCCATGTGGCTTATAGCCCAGTGCGGCTTTTCTGTGGATTTTTCTTCAACCACCACGGGGCTCTTTAGCAGGAAGTGAATCATTGTAAGCCAAATTGGAAATCAAAGAAGAAAGTGCTAATTTTCATTTAGAACAAGCACATGCTAGCAGCAGGCTAGCATGAAATGTTCAACAGCCTGTGAAATGTTTTCAAACTAATAGCCCCTCATCATGGAAACCACATGAAGGAGTTCATATGATGCAGCTTTTAAGTTGAGGACTATCGATCTGGCAGTACAGGAGGGAAATAGAGCCGCTGCATGTAAGCTCGGTGTGAACGGATCCATGGTTCGGCGTTGGAGACGCAGGGCTGCGTCCTTAATAGCAGATGATTAGCTGCTGCTTCCTTGTGGAAAACTGGGAGCGGCTTATAGCCCGGTGCGACTTATATATGTACTTTCCAGTTTGTTTTTTAAACTTTGTCTGGGCAGGTTATAGTGAGGTGCGCTCTATTGTCCGGAAAATACTGTAAATGTGAAACGATAGAGAAATGATGCATGGTGTTTCTGGAAGCAAAAATACAAAAATCATGGTGTGCACATGTATTCAGCTAATTTTAATCTGATGCCTCTAGACAAAATCTAGTCAGGCTTTTGATCCAGACGAGGAGATATTTTTTTGTAGCAGACAGCCAAGAGGACCTTGGTAACCATGGAGGAGTTGTAGAGCTCTATAGCTCAGGTGGGTGGATCTGTTGCCACAAGCAACATGACACAGGAAACACGTGAAAGAAGGAGCAGATGATTAAAATGTGAATTGAGTTTAGGTTGGGTTTAGGGCTAGGAGGTTAGAGGTTATGGCGGGGCTGATGTTACTGGTAGGATAGGGTCAGAGTTAGGGTATAGGAATGAATAGGAGTCAATGTCAATGCAAAATCCCTTTAAATACAGAGAAACATAAAGTGTAGGTGTGCATGCATGTGTGTGTGCACTAGTGTATGTCAAAGGGAACAGTATAATAACAGGGTATAGCAAACAGGATAATGACAAACTGCCTGGACTTTCCCTCTAAGTCGTGCATTTCATGTGAGTATTTTACTCATTTTCTCTGTGGATCCAGAGTTTTACCCTCTGAGGAGAGACTGATTTTACCCAAACAGACCCAGAGACAGAGGTTGACCCGCTCAGGGTTTAACCTCTGAGGGGACACACTGCTTCTACCCAGATACAGAGACAGCTGCTTGATTTGGAAGATCAAGGAAATATTGATTGGATATTCAGGCTTTTAATGGCCGTCTAACTCATGAATAGCAGAATGCTGATGAACTGATGAGTGAGACATTATATCTCTCTCGTGTTTTAATATTATATCATTCATATCAATAACTCCACCCTATCATTAACTACCTGCAGTATGCCATCTGCTTGTGCCATTTACTTTTATTTATTGATAGCTTTGGGAGAAAGACACTTTTTTAAGTTCAGCCTGCTTCTGAGTGCAAAACTATTGACAAAACAGTTCAGACATGCATAAAGTTGCTTGCATGCATTTTAGTTTCACCCAATAGAAATAAACAGACTTGTTACATAAAACCACTTTTCTGCCACAGTGCAAACCTCTCAGCAGGGCAACAACAACTTAAACGTTCTCTGATCAGGGCAGGAGAAGAAGAAGAAGAAGAACAGATGTTTATGTGATTTCTCACAGAATATCAAATGTATCCTTGTTGATGCAGAGAGATTAACTATCCATCCTGGGGAAACAGCAGCTCTGCTCTCACTGCGTTTCTTAAAAACAAGAGCTGCTACATTTCTTTTGCTTGTAATTTATTACTGCCTGAAGAAAAGAATCACCACAGCATGATGCTGCCAGCACCATATTTCAGCATGGGGGTAATGAAGTGAGATGCAGAGGTTTTTACGGTTCCCATAGGCACTGAGCCTAGCAGAATATTTGCTACAGTGGGGACCAGAGAGAGTTTAAATGCAGCAGCAGTTGTCAGCCTGATTCCAACATTGTTCACTTTCCACATGTAATGTAGAAACGTCAAGCATAAACCAAGCTTCAGCTGTTTGTCCTCCATTTTAACCAAACTTACAGCCTGGTTAAGTGGAATGACAGGAGGCAGGGGACAAAAACCAGCTGAAAAGCAGCTGAACACCAAAGAAAACTGTTAAAACCTGTTAGAAAGCCTAGAGAATTGTTGATCTAAACTGTGTGAAAAGCTACAAGATAGTCCAGCACAGTTTGTCTCACTCCTGACTCCAGAGTCGATCCGGACTGAACGGCACGTCAATCTGACACAGGCCTTACAGGTCTTAATTTGCAAACAGTTGTCGTCCATAGCAACCATGAGTTTTGAATAGAAAACCTCCAGAGGTTGAATTGTGGGTGTGAACGTGACCCTGCCGTTCACAGGGACAGAGCTGCTGTCTCATCCTGTCTGCTGGTGAAGGTTGCAGCACAGCTCTGCCTTCAGGTCGGAATTATTAATGAACAAAGTGCTTCATTTATGAAGCAGAAAACAGCTGGGGTTTTTTCTGAACAGGATTACATGTGATCAAACAGAAACTCAAACCAAACTCCTCCTTCACAGAGATCCTCAGCTCCATGTGAGATGAGCGTTTGATAAGTTTTTATATCTGAATCATAAAGTCGTCTATAAATAAATAATGAAGCTGTGAGTCTTATTTGAACACTATAGCAGCTTTATAAAATCAGATTAAAATGGTTGGAGCAAAAACACTTCCTTTTTACCTTCAAAATAATATCCCGGTCATCACTATGATGTGTAACCGTGGCAACAAGGTATTGATTTCACAACAGGCAGCAGCTGATTAGCATATTAATACTATTAATACTGAACTAACAACCCAAATCCCAGAGAAATTGAAAAGCCCCGGCGTTCTAACTATGACAGAGATTTAAAGCAAAAGCAAATGAGGCGGATTAGCAGAGCCAGCCAATAACTGATCCAGGACATGTTACTGTGGAACATCATCTCTGCTGCCTGGATACTGAGCTCTTAGCATGTCAGTCATTAGACTGTCACACACAACAGTCTTCAGTCAGAGGCTTCTTCAGATTTGTTGGAAGACTAACTGCGACTAATTAAACATGTTTAGATGTTGAGAGTTACACCAACTTTTAATTTACCTTTGGGATAAATTAAGTACTTTTTAATTGAGTTGAGAAATCAGTGAGTTAATAAAACTTTAATTAAACTAGCAGCTGGAAGAGTTTTTATTTTACAAAGACTATTTCATAGATTACATATATCATAATATTATTGCTACTATTTAATTACAATTTAATAGAACAATATACTAAGAGAGAACTGACTTTTTTAAAAAACTTGACCAAATCCTTAAATTCCCAAAACATTTGAGTTTTTATATTGAACTGTTGAAATCTGATTACATTAATTATATACTTAAATTATGAAGAATGAAAATGGACTTTGGAAAATACTGAGACTGAGTTTGGAAAGGTGATGCCCAGCTTTCGTTGTTCTCAGTCCTTTTCTTTCTTGTTATCTTTAAGTTGCTCCTCTGTTGTTTTTGTGTCTCGCTTTTCTTCTCTTTATTTATTTAGTTTATGACTCTCGGGTGTAAAGTAAGGCACTTTTATGTGCTGAGGCATAAAAACACATTATGTTTCAATTTACATTCTTATTAAGTGCTCTTTACATTTTACTGCCCAACTCTAAAGTAACTCACAGCTACGTCAGCTTGCAGGTAAAACGCTTGGAATTTTGCTTGAAAGTTGATGCAGACCTGCAACCAGGTTTATTGTGAGCTAATCTTTGACTTGACTTGACATATACCATATGGACATCAGATTTGGATTCTTGAACATAACGTTTGTGACTCCCTGCTGTAGCTCACTGACAGCCAGATGTAAAGAAACGATTTAAAACTTCGGGACAGTACCAAATATCTGCACCTATAAATGTATGAATACATTTTTATAAGTGAGTTTTATTTATTTATTTATTTATTTACAGTGGATAAAATCTTGATGATTCAATTACTAAAACAATAGAAATCGCAAAAAATGACTTTGGAACTACCTAAAGGGACAGCAGAGGTTTAACAGTACATCAGCTGGATCTTTCCAACATGGAGTTTGGGCTTCAGCTCACCAAAGCTGTTCATCAGGCCGCGGTTCATTGCATTGGCAAAATGAAAAAGTGTCAAAACACAAAAAGATAAGATGATTCCCTTCATGAATCATTTAAAGGGCTTTGAGCTTTCAATACACCGAGTACAAAAGCATGTTCACCACCGTGTTGCATCAGCTTCTGTAAGGCGTTGATAAGGTGCTGGTCGGGTCTCACCCAGACACACAGTCACACTCATCCAGTCATAATTCTGTCTGCATCTCCTCTGACCATCCAGCTTTCAGATCCACATCACTGTCATTCATGTTTCCATATTTTAACCTAATTAAAAAGCACATGGAGAACATAGCTTACACGCCATGTTTTATAGGGAGATGCTGTACATGGACCTAACGGTTCTACCTTATATATAACCTGATGACCTGATCCAGCCGTGCAAAACTGGTAACTGCTGCTGATTATCTCAGAAAGGAAGACTAAGCCTGTTTAAACCGGCTTTAACAATCATAAATGGTCACTAGAATCTTTGCTTCAAAGAGAACAGAGTCTTTTTGAAATTTGCAGTAAGCAAGTTTGTCAGATCTTCAGGCAATTTAGCTTTGTATGTTACTGCAAACACAAAAACATTGGGATTTATTCATATTCCTCCATCAAAGAGAAAAACAGAGCTATCGTTCCTTTGAAATCTCTCCGCCTCCCTCCTCTCGCCGCTTTCCTCCTAGCCTCTGTTCGAATGCAGGGAGCGAAAACGAATAATTCTTCCTTATTTGATGCCCCGGTGTTTAAATCCCTGATGACTTAAAAACCTTCCTGCGCAAACAAAGCCTCAGCAGCGTCGTGCGCTTTGGTGTGACTGTTTAACGGCGGACTGACACCCCATCAGCTGCTCCGGCTCCTTCTGGCCCAGTGGCATCAGGGTTCCAGGAAGGGGAAGTACAAGAAACATGACAGGATATAAACCAAAGTGACGGGACTGTCGGCTTGACTGTGGGTGTAACAATCCAGACAGGTCTGCTGGCACAGATGCACTCAGACACATTCCTCTCCTCACTGATTACATTTATTTGTAAAACACTTCAATTACTTGTCTCTGCAGCCTGATGGAAGTACCTGGATGCCTGTAGGCTAAAGAATAAAAGGCTCCACTTTATGGCAATTATATTTAGAACTATGAAAAGCAAAAACAATGACTCAGAGTTTTTTTTAAAAGGTTGTAATAATGACAGGAAAAGATAAAAACAAACAGAATAGACAGACATGCTAATTAAAGTTGCTGAGCCCCCAATTTTTTGCGATGGATGCGGGTGAGTTCTTCAAAAGATGCAGCCTCTGAATTTGGACACACCCTGAGTCACCCTGTCATGGTTGCTAGGCGACAGGACATAATACTAATGTAAGAGCGGTAATAAATCTAAATGCCAGATCGTCCAAATCCATAGCCGCTCACTTTCGGCCTATGTGTTCAACAATAATCACAATTCTTCATTGATATTCTCAGATTCTAATTTACATTTCCATTATCTTTGCTAAGCTACAGGGATTCATTACCTATTTATCATTTCATTCATATTTTTCACTTAAGTTTTAACTGAACCCCAAAATAGAACTGAGCTCCAACTGAAATCACAAAGTCCAGGAGTATTTTAAAAACCTTCTGATCAAAATATTCCAAAAAGTTTATGACTCTGAGTACTTGTCAACGATCACACACTCACACTCACCCACGCACGCACACACACACACACATACAGAGGAAAGACAGGCAGCTCTCTTGACCGCTTACTTCAAGGACCCTGAGGAGTTTACTCAAGCTACAGTAACTCCCGCTGTGCACACAGAAACATATCAATGGGACTTCACAGGAGGGGGAACGTGTGGAAAAATCCTCCACGGAAAACTAGCTTACCGTGAGTCCATGTGCACCTGGTCTAATCATAGCTGTCCAGAGGAGCACTTAAAGCTCTCTGTGTGCAGGGTGATAAACAGCCAGTTCAACACAGAACAGAGCGGCACAGGGTGAGAACAGGAAGTATTAGAGGATAAAAGCAGAATTGGTTTCAGAATGCACAGGGACGAGGATGAGAGACTGACAGCTGATAACTGTGTTAGAGAGAGGAAGGAAGGAAGGAAGGCAGGAAGGCAGGAAGGAAGGAAGGAAGGAAGGAAGGAAGGAAGGAAGGAAGGAAGGAAGGAAGGAAGGAAGGAAGGAAGGAAGGAAGGAAGGAAGGAAGGAAGGAAGGAAGGAAGGAAGGAAGGAAGGAAGGAAGGAAGGAAGGAAGGAAGGAAGGAAGGAAGGAAGGAAGGAAGGAAGGAAGGAAGGAAGGAATGAATGAATGAATGAATTGAGTTTGGTTAGGTTAAGGTTTATGCTGTAGAAATTAATGGAAGTCAATGGAAAGTCCACACAAAGACAGTCACACAAACTTGTGTGTTCTTCCTACCTGTGAGGGGCTGTAGAGCTCCTGCAGAGCGTTGCGGGACCCTTTCCGACAGCAGCCGTCCACCACAAAGGGATTCCTCTGCATGACTGGAAAGAACGGAGAACACTTAGAACAAAGACTGAGGCAGAAAACAGAAAACTTATCTGCTGCTATTATCTCATAATATTCAGTCATATGCATTTATAATCACTAGAATTTCAATGATATTGTAAGTGTTAAGTTTCTTTTTCCCAACTTCAAGCTGTCTGAACTTGAATGCAAATTGGATTGATATCATATCAGGGAGATATTTTTGTGTGAGGGAGGTGATGGTCAACCCTAACATCTTATATTAAAATAGGAAGCTTCCTTTCCGAGATCTTTAGAATGTAAAGAACCTTTAAATGTAATCACAGGACCTTCAAATATTTTATTTCGAGTCAACAATATATATATCTATAAAAACATGTTAAGAAAAAAAGACAAATTTGCTGCCGTGGATTTATTTGAGGTAAATTATGTATAAAACAACCAGGTACCCTTTCTCTAGTACTGTATATTCCTAACAACTAGGGAATCTAAGCTGGCCTCTGCTTGACAGCTTTTTATCAATAAACCAAAGGCCTGCTTCACCACTTCACTTGAATCAGGTTGTATTTGACTTCGGTCTTTTTGAAACAGTTTGCGATTCATAAAACCTTTGGTCTATTTGTAGCCGGGTCACTGTCTTCCCACACAATTCAGCCCCATTCTCCTCTCTCTCCAGTGCTCTGCCTGGGATTGTAGTCTGCTGCTGGTTGTAGTTTGGCAATGACAGCAGAGGAAGTGGATAAAACCATTGAGTCTGCGCTTCCAAATACTGAGCAGATAAAATCAGAGCAAGAGGAACGTATAAGACATTTTATTGCTGTCAAACATTTTGTGGCCCTAGTCCCCAGTGTTGACAGCACATTTACTGTAAGCTTTATGGAGTTGGATCATTGTCACATCCAAATGTTAGCAAGACTGGGTAAAATCAGATCCAGTACTGTAGAACTTCAGAGTCCATCCCTCCACCAATCAGTTGTTTCTAAACAGCTGGGGCCCGGGGCCCTCTGGACATAGAGCAAGAGGCTGGTTTCTACCAAGCTAAGCTTTTTGTGAAAAGAAATTAAAAAAGAGCATCAACATTCCCCCTAGAATTGATCAAATGTTGTTTTGTGCATCACCTCGTCTCTTGTAGCCTGAATGTTACATCTCTCAATTCCAATGACCTGCAATTTTGGAGTAAATGTGTTTCAGCTTTTTATTATTTTTTTGAACACTAATCTTTAAAGCATGCTAAACTTGGATATGAGAAATTTCCAAGGTCTGATATTCAACTTTCAACTCACGCAGCTTCGGTGCCAGTCAGCAGTTCTAGTTCAGGCTTTAGCTAAAAGCCATTCTTTGAGGCTGGTTACCAGTTTAGACACCGATGTGATCTGATGCCAAGCACAAACAGCCTCCGCCGGCTTCAGTGTAACGACGGAATATCAGTAAATCAAACATGAGCTCAGCTCGGTTCACAGCAAAGATAGAAATAGAAAAATTTAGGCTGCACATTCCCTAAACTGTCCCAAATTTGGGTTTTATGACATTTCATGAATAATAACCATTTACTGCAGGTAAGACGCCTGGAGCTACAGGGGTGAATAATGAAAGCAAGCAGACTATATGCCAAAGGCAAAGCTGCAGTTCAGCGTTTGTTTGGCAGGATTTCAGCTCCTTATTCAACTCTATGCAGAGCAGCTGCTGGCAGCGGATCAGCAGGATCAGCCAGCGCAACACTTCCATTCCAACACACTTTCTTTAAATGACTCTGTGGAAAGATGATGAAGGACAGAGCAGACTTGACAAGCAAGAGAAATACTAAATAATGATGGATGTTCATCTGGCTTATGGTTGTGGATGAATAGAACTTTTAAAGTGTGGAAAACCGATGATGAATTTAACAAATGATACACATTTATAAGTCTGGACCATCTGTAGAGCTTTAAGTTGTCCTGGTTTTTCATTCGCATCACAGAAGAAAGTGATTTGTTAGTAGGGCAAAAATGAGTATTACTATGCCTGTCGACATCGTATTAATATTTAATATTTATAGAGTGGCCGGCTGATGTTGTTACTGCCATAAAATACAGTTTTTACATTTAAACTGTAACCATAATTCAAATAAAAATATATTTTAAAAGACAATATTTAGGCGCAAAAGTTAATTTATGTATCTGTGATTTCAGAAATAATTTGATGAAATACAGAAACACCATGCAGAGAACTCAGGGGACATGACTGTTTATAGTTCCAACATCATAACAGGCATAAAATACATCAGGTGACAGGAAAACAAGTCAGAGAAATGAAACAAAGACCCTGAAAACATTGTTCTATCATGACTGGGTAAACGTTTTTGGAGGGAAACTGAATGAGACATTCCAACACCTCCACCCCTTCCCCTTACTGGTGCTCTACTGGACTCATGAATACCATTAAAGTAAAGGGAACTCCTTGTTACACTTAAGATGATTTGAGCTTCAGGACATGGTGTGTCATGCACCTGAAAGTAGCCAATAATATTCTCATTTTCTGCTAATGATCCATGGCCGATTTACTGGCTATGACTGGACACAGATCATTCTCTAACCATGTTAGCTCGTGTTTGCAGCGTGCGTTCTGGGGTAGTCTGCAGATTTGCACATCTGCTGGGTAACAAAGAGAATATTGGAACACACATTTGCTCATCTGTCTGCGCATCGTCACGATGTGACAAATCTGTTTACCACAAACATAAATCTGGATCTGCCTCTGCACCAAATATTAGTACAGTGAAGATCCACATCTTTGTCTGTCGCATTTCCCTCTCATCAGGAAAGAATCCAGGCAGCCTTCCTGCCATCTCTCAGCAGGTATCAGTGCAGATGAGAAAAAAAACACTGCAGATTTCTAAGGTCTACTGGATGAGAATTAAAGAGCTGATTATGCCAAGGTTGTCGCTGATCACAATTTTACTAGGTACCTCCTGCATGAGAACCTTGATCTGTCTGTTGGCAGGACTCTGGACCCTGCTGGGGGGCTGAGCTGAGTGCTTGTTAGTGTAATGAGGCTGAAAAGACAGTTGTGACCTTCAACAGATGAGGGGAGAGACAGAAGCAACCAATGCCTCTACATCCTGCTAACACACAGTCCTGTACAGAAACGCCTGTGATTGATAGCCTCATCGCCAAAATGGCTCCTCAATGATGCAGTTCAGCACGTTGCTCTGCAGTCTCTGTGCTGCCAATCGATGGTTCACACACAAATTAATGCAGTTGTGGAATATCTTCCAAATCCCTCACTCGTTTGTGCATCATACTAAGTAGCAGCGGACAGAGCAAACTGACTGAACAACGTGATGAGGATTCACTGATGGGTCCCCGAGCTGCGGTAACGTTGATCTGCTGGGCTAACAACGACTGATGCCGAAATACATCAGGTTGAACAAGTGTGAAGAACATTAGGTGCAATTCTCCCATCGCATTAGCCCCTCATTGAGCAACAAACTCGCTCCACTGAAGCGTTAAGCTTGTTAGAGAAGGACATCAACCAGGTCGACCCTGGACGTATCAAGACACCTGGACGGTATCTAAATAAGAGCACATATTCATGGCCGAGACAGTATAGAAAAGCGTAGCAGCTGTCTGACCGGCAGTGTGCAGCAGCAGGTGGGGGAAGGAGGTGTTAGGTTACTCTTTGCTCAGTACAGAGGCAGAAAAACTTGTTTCACTTTCATTATAGCAACTTTATTCTGCAGCAGGATGGTCTACTCTGACGTGGGTAAATGGGCTGCGCCTAATGCCTGACATGTTTCTACTTTATGTCCACCTTCTCTAATGAAGAGAAAACAGCCTTTTCCTCACATCATGCATAATCTGCCTAACACACACCCGCACATGCACGCACACACTCTGAGGTAAGATTTAAATCCAATCTGTCTGCACAGGACTTATCTCCGTATGGCAGTCCGCTCTGATGCCTCCAGGCGTTTCCTCAATTATACACATCATAGACACAGACAGTGAAGCAGACAGCTGAATATTTCCTGATAATCCTGTCTGAGGTTCGTCCGCTGCCTTTGACTAACAGAGAGTGAGTCCGCTCTAGACACTCTCTGAAGGCACCTGTAGGATGAAACGGAAAAGCAGCCAGTAGAGCTGGGTGTGGAGGCCCAGTCAGTCAACAGGAACACCAGGTTTCTTCCATAAGAAGTGTCTGCCAACATCTGGCCTTCACCGTCCTCTTGCCTGCTTGGACTAACCAGATTCCTCAGCTCAGAGTCAGCTAAGGTCATGGGAAAGGGGAAACTTTTTCATTTCTTTCGTGCTGACAGGTACTGCCTGAGCAAGCTTCAATATAGCGAACCTGCACTAATAAATTACGGATAATTACACTCAAATATTGGAAAACATACAAGGACAGGTTTGTTTTCTTTCAGACTTTTTAGTTTAGATAGAAACCCTCGAGCGCTTTCTTGTTATCATGCATATTTTGGATTTGGTACAGCAGCCAGAAAGGCACAATAAATAATGCAGAACCCACAAGTGTTATGAAGAGAAACAGAAGATGTGAACAATAACAGCGATGCCCTTCTTTACTTCCAGGGAACATTTCTGAGCCTCATGGTTTCAGTAAAGTCAGGGTGCTGACGCTGGGTGTGAGAATGATTCTTTATGAAAATTCAGTGATTATGAGATCTAAAAATAATACTTTAGTGTCATGTGTGAGTTTTGAGGGCCTTCTATAAGCCCAAAGAACGTCAAGATTTCCAATCTAATGATTTTTAAAAATAATTTTTTATCATTTGTACCAAAAGGTTGTAAGGGCAAAACAGTAATGAGTCTAGCAGAATATCAACAACTAATAAAAGGGACCAGTGTAGACAAGCCAATAAATCTAATGAATAAAGCCAATTAAGAGGCAATACGCCGCAGAGCTCTGACTGAAAAAGCCTGTCGCCCTTTGACTTTTAGCCCAGACTTATGAACTTGTGGGAGCAGCTCACTTCATGAGCTTAAAGTTTATGATTTAAACATCTTTAGGATGCACAGGTGCCTCCCATGAATATTCTTACTAATCAATAACAATGCTTAGAAATGGACTTTAAGTCAGACCAGTGAGTGCAAGGTACTGCAGATAAAACAAGATCATTTGGTTAAGTTGCAGCTCTGGATGGATTCTGGGGAACTTCCAGGTCAGGAAGTAAAAACTAACCCAGCCCAAAAATAACCGTTAGAATTTCAAAGGTTTAAATCCCTTTTTCAAAGTCCTGTAGTGCCAGATAAGCAATCTGGCATACAGAACACAGCTGATTTTGTCCTCATGCCTTAATGGCCTTGATTCAAGATGAGGGTTGAACTTGTGCTAAAGTGGTTGAAAAGCAGGTGTGAAGTATGGTGTACACAGAGCTGGCTTTCAGTGAAACTATGACATCTCATGAGTACGACAAACAACAAATAGAGCCTACACCTTCCACACCAAATGGAAAAACTGACCGGAACAAGAACCATACCATGTGCAACTAAAGATCAACACGAGGAACCCTACACACGTTTCAGAAGTCAAACAGTTGATCTTACCTGCCACTATCAGTCGAGCAATCACAGCTTCCCACTAGCATGGAAAAGATTAAGCTAATTACAAATTCATTGTGACTTTGACTATGACGGATTTGCAACTTCCAACAGTCATTAAGAACCAGCTGGAGTATTGTGTGTTCTAAACGTTTGCAGAAGGCAGCAGATCGCTAAGAAGTATTTACTTTAGTTTGTGATGAAGTGAGAGATCTTGAACTAATTATTATATAGAATACTAGTAATGAAGATCAGGAAAACGCCACTACAGTGTTACAATTCAGTCAGGGTTAATGTTTGGACTCTGACCAGGAATAAGGAACTTGTCTAAACATCGGCCAACCAGTCCTCTGAGGACGTTCCGTCAGAATATTACCCTGCGTTGTAATTTCACAGGCTTTGATTTCGCTCCATGCGCCTCATATACAACACATATTCTGTCGAACTCTCAGAACAAGCCTGCAGCCATGCACAACATCTGCCACCATCTATCAGCAGAGGATTACAGGCCGCTGGAGGAGGATTAATTTGTCGCTAATCTTTACTTCTCAGCTGGAGAGACCCCAACACACACACACACCCCGATGCAACGCGACACACTGGGCTGTGTGAGTCCAAACTTTGACATTCACTCTGGTTTTGTTGCATTGTGTGTGTTACCCTGTCGTCCTCTATGGAAAGAAATGACTGGGGTTTGAATGAACAATGGAAGCCAAACAGAGGAGAGAGAGATGCAGTGATTAGCGATGTTGGCACAACTTCATTAACCTAAGCTCTGTGAGAAAAGTTATTCAGCCCGAATGCTGGCTATTAAACCAATCAACTCTCGAGTGATGATTGGCTCCATGCAGGTCTTTCAAATTAAAGCACCAGATTGAATCACATTAATGATGATTACAGACAAGAGGAAAATACACAGGCAATTAAAATCAGCACCTCAGGCTTATATAGGAAGAAAATACCAGGTAGTTAAAGCAGACTAACTTAACTCTGTCTGCTGGTGGAAAGAAAACCTGACAGTATCAGTGTATCAAGACCGTTTTGTCATATTAATCTACATAATCAGATCAACGATGAAAAGATAATTTTACTCCCGGTAAGAAAAAACAAACCCTACTTACAAATACAGAGTCACTAAATTAGAAACTAATTGAATAAAAAACATACAGAGGATTCCTGCCTTCAGTATTCATGAAGTTTTCTTTGGAACTCCAAATTATTTGTGGAAAATCCACCTGTTTGGGGATCTATTAAAAAAAGAAAAAAAGCTTGAAATACCTTGACACACTTCTGTCTCACATTTGTAAAGCAGCCAATCCAGAAGTGCCATTGAGCTTCCATGGCACTGATTGGCTGAAACCCCAAGAGGTGAGGTAAAGAGTCCAGGGGTGTTAGCTTCTGGACACACTGTCCAAAACTGTGACAGCTCTGAACATAGCATTGCTCTAACATAGAGCAGAATACACACACTTTTATCATCATATGTATCCTCTGAAGAAAAGGAAAAAAAGACAGTGTTCTCTTGCTAACACAAGAACAAGTATAGATTTCTTGTTCTTCATGTGTATCGTGTTTAATAATTGTTTTCCTGTCATAATTTGGATGACAAGAAAGTCGAAAACTGCATCCACTCCAGCTTTGTGTGTGTAAACAGGCTGTTTGACATATATGAACATTTGACAAACACTTCACAACACACAAAACCACCAGGATACAAATGGATGAAAAGAGATCAGAACAGCAGATGAACTCTGTGAACTTCCACACAAACGCCTAACGGGAATCACACCCAACACCTCCAACCTGCCAGAAAATCCAAGAAAACATGAGCTAAGTAAAGAAGAAAGGAATTCTGGAAAATGTTGGAGGCTTGTGATCCCTGAGACCTGACGGCAAACTGACAAACTGAGATATGGTCTGAGAACATCACTGACCAGCAGGCGGGCGGGGAGACAAAGTCATCAGACAACAGACAGCAACAATCAGAGCATCTCAACAGGGTACAGCACGGCCTGATCCCCGGCTCCCCTGGTGTCTTTCATCTGGACTCCAGGGGGAAATGCATAAAACATCTGAAGCTGGAGAGGAGCTCTCCAGCTTCAGATGTTTTATGCATGTCAGAAAAACAAGAGCTGCTGAGAAATTCATGAGGTTTTTTTTTTTAATACCTTCAGATGACAGGATACGTGTCAATAATGGAGATGCAACGTCAAATAAGTTCTCTTTAAAATCCATTAGTCAAACCCTCTTTCATTAGCTCAATAAGAAATGACAGTCGATGTAATCGGTAGCTATTAAGTTTAATCCATCACTGGACCAGAACACCAATAACGTCTGTAAGGACTGCTTTGAAGCTGCTTGGTCAGTTAATGTGCTAATAAAACTTCGTCCTTCTCTCTGCTCTCTGGCCCCGCTCTGCATGCATGAAGCCTCCTTTTCCAGTTCCTCTGGGGTCAAAGTTCAGATATTATTTGAACTTTAGAGATGTTGTTCAGCTGCTCCCGGTTGTAAATAAAACAAAATAAAACACTTCATGGTGGGCAAACATTGCCACTGATTACACATCATATCTGTCAATTGTAAAAACATAAGACTGAAAATCCTTCCAGCTGCACAGCATCCAACACCAGAGAGAGTAACTGTCTAATAGAAACAATGTGTTAGCAGAACAGAACTAGAACAAGAAAATCCAAACTAAGACCACACAGCTACTGCCACCATGTAAAGTACAGCACAGGACCATAAAAATACAAATATGTTTTCTAACTAGCTGCACAATTAAATCAAAGGTAAATTCTGAAAGTATAGGTAGATGTATAAGTGTCACCTGATCGATTGTTTCCTCATACAGAAAAACTGTGCTCCTTTATTGCTTTTTTCTAAATACTTCTTGAATTGCCTAAAACTTAATAATCTAATTCAGCCAATGAACAACATTGTCACATTGTAGTTTCTTCCATTTTTCTAAAATGTATGAAAAACAACTCTATGCCTTTAAAAAATGCTGCTGCACTAACAATTGTTTTAATTCAACACTTCCTGTGTGGATGTATTTGTGTCTTTAATAAAGGTGATGACAAAAGTACCCAGTGCATTTGTTGGCTTTATGAAAATATTAAGTCCAAACTCTGCTATGGTACAAACAGCATTACCCACAGAAAAACATCCAGGTGAGTTTATGCTGCAAAAAATTAAAACACACGCACACACACAGCGCCAGTGTACTGTCCTTCTCATTGAATCACAGGACAATCAGATAGTCATTGTCATAAATTATCATTTTTCCTCCAGGTTTGCAATTATTTCATCAAAGCAGAGGTGACATTGTTCCAGCAGCAGCAGCAGCTCTTTAACTGTAGAGCAAACATCCACGGCAATCATTTGTTTTGTGGGTCACCTAGAAAAACGATCTTAGCTCTTCCAACTCTGCCTGGTTCAACAGAAACTTGGAGCTTAGGAATGTATCATTCATAAAAAAAAGACAGAAAATCATCACTCATCTATTGTGGTAACTATACATTATAAACCACAGGGGTGCGATAATTGTTGAAAACAGGTGAAGTGTTGTGCTGTCCTGCGTGAAAGCAAAGAAGCACGACGTAAAGACAGATGAGTCAGGCTCCAGCAGAGGAAGAAGGGACGTGAAGTGATTGTTGAGGAGATGAGTAATCGCTCCAAGCTGAGCAGAAGGAGCCAGCGCTGCTAAAAGCTCACCAGAGAAAGCAGAAGAGAAATGAGACCCAGGTGGAGCGATGCGGCGTCTGCTGCAGGCCAGGGAGGGAAGCTTTTGCTGCCAACAGCCTGAATAAAAGAGATCTCTAGAAAATTTACTGAAACTTATTATTTCCTCACACACAGTGATTCCTTTGGGGCGTCGCTTTTGTTTAATACATTAAAACATGGTGGAATCTGTTGTAGAAGTTCACTTTAAATAATGCTGAATGTGAAGGAGATCAGACATGTAAAAACCTAAGCATTCTGTACATCAGGCATCAAATGGCCACTGAGTTCACCTACAGTTTCACCTTTAATGACCTGATGACCCCTGAGGGACACAGCAGACACAGCAGACACAGCAGACTGCGTCACTTTAAAGACTTCAAAAGAAAGACAAATCTATGAAGCAGCTATAAGATGAAAAATGTTTTTTATTTTTGCTCAAAAGTTGAAATTTTAACCCTTCATTTTTAATCTCCTGTTCTTAAGCTTTTATGTGATCTGTTTGTCTTTTTGATGTACTGATGGTTTTATTGTCTCTGTTCCCTTGTTCTCCTGTAAACAGGATGTCTGTGCGTCAAGTTGTTCATATGTCTATGTAGCTGTGTAAATTAAGGCCTTAAAATGTCTTACTTCATTAAGGTTTGCCTTGAATATGGTAATTATAGGTCCTAAATTTTGTCATGGCAGGACTGTTCAATCTCATATGATTTATGTAGGTTTTTTTCTATCAGGTATAAGTTTTAGTCACACACAGACATACCGCTAACTAGCTGCTAAAATCCCCTTGGTGGCTAGTTAGCTAGTTTTCTTTTGTCTATCTTGTAAATCTTCTGCAGGTTGGCTGGAAGACGTTTGTCTTTGCCACTGGCTGCCTTCTGTTGCCAACCCATACCATGTCACACGGTGCATTCTGTGGAAAAAGATCAGCCTTTTAACCATATATGACCAACACAAAGCTGCTACCAAGAGACGCATACACAACCCAGAAATGTCACAGTTTTGATTTAATCAGTAAACCTTTTAAATGATTATAAACCAATGGTGTTGTATGGATAAATTAGACTTTTCTTGGGTTGACATTGATTATTGAGAAGTGTAAAAATAATTCTGCTGTGCAGCAGACCTTCAGAGGTCAACATGTATGAAAAGCTGTTTGAGCTCTTCAGAGACATGCATGTATGTCACTTTGTGTAAGAACATTCATCTACCATGCAGAAGACAGAATCCCAGCGGTGGAAACAGGCTCAGCCAACAGTGATGGGTTTGCCAAGGCTGCAGAGCGAACACCTGCAGGTTCGCCGCAGTAAAAAATTTCCATATTATTTTAATTTAAGCCGCTCTGCTCCTCTCTATTAAAATTCTCAGTTACAGAATAAGGTGCAGAAAGTATGATGATTAGGTAAAATGCACCAAGTTGAATCTGTAAACAGTTCTTTTAAAAATCTCTTACCTTACAATAATTAAATTAAAGTCTGTTTAGAGGTGATGCAAAACAAATACTCAAGTAATGATTAACTGCTTGATTATTTCCTGAGCAAATATTCATCATCTATGATAAATTCTTCCACGGGAAAAAGTGATCATTTGTTGAATCATTTGCTTCTTAGCAAACAATACATTTTTGTCTCCCTTTTGTTTAACCCTTTTGGTTTAATTTACGTAACAAGAAAAACGCAGAGCATAATAAACCGAACGGATCATGTTCTAAACAAAAACTCAACGCAGGCGTCAAAAGAGCTAAGTGTCCCATGGCATTTGTCTCTGTCTGCTTGTGTTCTTGAGTCAAACTGATCGGTGACATCTGACCTCTTCCATCTCAATGTGGCTCATTAGACACATTGATTTCAGGATAATTAAATAATCATCTATGTAAATGGGTCGATGAGTTCTGACTCTGTTCAGCACAGCAGCTTCATTAGGCAGCTTTGTCTGTCAGTAGACACTAGAGAAAGGTTAAACTCATACAAAACACACACACACACACGCACACCCCCACACACAGAACACGGTGACATTTAAATTTTCCTTGATGAACTAATCGGCTTAGAGCAAATCACCTTGACATTGCTATGAAAATCTTGAATGAATGTTATTTTTTTATAGAATCATGTAGTGGAAATCCATAATTCCTGCCCCACTGTGTTTTTACAAATACAGTGCAGTGAGAAAAAAAAATTTGAATGTATATTAATTTGATTCCTTTTATCTTCAGTGCTGATGCAGTCAGAGCCAAGAAAAACATCTATCAGCATAATTTGCCTTTTTATGAAGAAATGACTCCAGACTCCAGATTGAAATACAGGAAATACATGATAGCACTCTTCCCAGGAATTATGAATACAATTAGATTTACATCACTGTCTGTTGTTTTGACCTTCTCTTCTAACCTTGTATTTATACTGTCATTAAAAAAAAATCTTGGAAACATAAATGTAGTTTGACAGTCTGGATGGCAATTTATTTTTGTCAATGATTCATAAAAGATTGTCATTTATTGACTTGTTCTCCTGAAGCATTCTTTAAAGATTTTTTATTGGTTGAAAAAACAAAAACAAAAAAACACAAATACGTATTTGGAATACTTAGTAGTAACTCCCCGAAAACCAAAAATGTGCTGCGTGGGACACTGTCCGTTTGGTAGGTGCAGATCAAAACTTTTTGTAAATGCTTCAATATGACATAACATGTAAGATTTAATTGAGCATTTCTGAGACTTCTTGTCTCCATATTTCATGAACATAGAATGACAATTGAGCTGATAGATATGCTGTTGGTTTAAGTATATGGAAGCAAAGGAATTTCTTTGCACAATGGTAAATTGATCTGGAGCCTGTGAAGTTCATGTAAATGGTCCAAGGTCAATGTTAAACTATCTGACATGAGTAACCATCTGATACCCACGTAAATATATATCACAACAAGAGAATTGTGTTAATTAATTTTTATACTGTCTGAAAAAAGAGAGAATTTTTTGGAGAGTGAAGAACATTATAAATAACCCTGACGTCTACAGGGTTAGGCCTTTTCATGATGCTGTAATACAGATTGCTACAGGAGATCTTCCCTACTCACAGCCATCACCATAGCAACTAATTGAAGAAACTTGGCTGATAGGAATAACAACATTTATTTTCTCTTTTGATCTAATAAAGCATTTTTGAATTTGAATTGTTACCATAAAAAAAACTGAGCTGATGTCAGAGAATCATTTATTTGTTTGTGGCTGAATAGTTTTGTAAAATGTGGCAAAGTGTCCTTGCTTAACCTATATATTTTTTCTACATGTTTATTCTTAAGGCCTAATTGGTTCAGTATTGCTGTATTTTAAGTTGTTGGCAAAATTAGGATTATAGTTACATGCACCAAATTAGTTTGATAACATTTAAGGTCAATGGATCAAAAACTCCTGGACAGACTGGCGACCTGTCCAGGGTGACCCCGCCTCTCACCCAGTACGTTAGCTGGAGATAAACACCAGCACCTCCCAAACCCACTAGGGACAAGGGTGTAAGAAAATGGATGGATGGATGGATCAAAGACTCTACATGATTAGAAAGTCAATAACAGCTGATCCTATATTTACAGGGTGGAGTTGAATGTTGGCTCTAACAAAGTCCCTCATAGCCAGAACAGATATAACGTTGCCCCAGACTGAATGGAGTTTCTGCAACAAGCCCAACAGTCAATATGATGTCAAATGAGAATCCGTTAAAATAATGGCCACTTCACCAATTAGTTTATTGGTTACAGTAAAAAAAAAGGCCAAAGCTCCAGAGAAAAACTCTAAAACTTGACTTCCTGTTGCCTACTCTCCAGACTTGAATTCACTGAACGCTTAATAAAACCTTTTCTGTTGTCTTCTTCCACCTTGTTTACATCGTTTGGATGTATTCAAGTAATACTGAGGTTTCACATCTGCAAGCTGAACAAAAGCACTCACACTCAAGCTGTTTATGAGCTGCACCCTGCAGTGAAATGCATTGTTTCATGGAAGGACCAGCCCTCCCTCCACATCCCCCTCCTCTTCGTGCCGCCATGGTGCGCTGACACGTGGCACACCAACACACCAACTGTAAAATGGCATGAGGTGTTTAACTGTGTGCAGACACGTGGTGTGCCTCTGGTTGAAGGTAATTGGGATCAAATCCACAACCTCCAGTTTCAGCTGAGTGGGAGCGTTTCCTGCTGAGGCCATCAGTTTCACATCAACCTCTGTTTGAATCTTTGCTGTGTCCAGACAAACGTATTTGGTATGATGCTTCCATCTTCCTTGAAAAGGCCTCATGTGCTACTTTCATTGACTTTTATTCACAGTATGTCATGGATATTCAGTTATGAATGCTAGGCACTTTTTGATATTCACACTATTGTAGAAAATGTCCCGATTAATGGCCTCCTTTGGCAAGGATACAATGATAGATGTGTCCTTGCCATCACACACCCTGCCTGCTGGTGCCGGTGCAGCCTCTGCCAGATCGCCCCCGAGCAGCTGAGGCTCACCATCATCAGTGCGTGAATGGTAATGACTAATTTCATTGTAAAACCTTTTTTGAGTGTCCTGATGAAACACTATGTAAGTCTGATTTCATTTACGGATGATTAAAGACCATAAATTCCATCGTCTTCTTATCTGGGAGACGATGGAATGGTCTATGACAGAAGATCGCTGTTCCTTCAGCGCTCTTCTGTCATAGCTACCATCAGTCGCAGGAGAAGTGGGTTGCTTGTGAAGCTCAAGGCTCGTCTTCCTACATCGTCATTCCAATCCTCACACAGGATTCCCAAGAAATATAGGTTTTTTGACATTTGCCTCAAGATCAGACTGCTCCAGCCGGCTACGAGTTCTTGCCATTGATGCCAGCGGTGGCGGCAGACTTCCTCTCTCACCTTTGTAAGGTTGTGCACTTACCAGGTGATAATGGAGACTGTTTGTCTGCTTTCTTGTGCCCCAGTCAACCCAAAATATATTCAGCTGCTGTGTTTCCTCAACAGACCAGTCTAAGTTCTTTGACGCCATATTGTTTATTGGTTCTTTGTTCAGCTGGTCAGCTTTTTCTCCAGCCGAGTGATGTCACTGTTCACACAGGAACACTAGTGTGTGTGTGTGTGGGGGTGTGTGTGTGTGTGTGTGTTATGCAGCTGATAATAGGGTCTTCCTTGGCAGAAAGCCCTGCTAATCAGCTCATTATTCTTGTGCATTTATTATAAAGGTAGAGTGACAAAAGAGACAACCTACAAGGATGAAGGAGCTGCAGATGTTGGAATGAAATTATCATTCAATGTCTCAAACATGTCAGAATCTTAAGCACAGGTCATCATGACTATAATTCACAACTTTTTGTTATTATTATTTACCCAAATATTGAAGTTATGAGTTATGTCACAATGTGTTGCTGTGCAGTCTGTATTTATCCAGTCATCATAGAAAGAAGGAAATTAACTGCATTGCTTTAGACATTGGAAACTATGTTTCAATATACCACAAGTCAACAGGAGGTTCAAAAAGTGCTGATAATTTGGAATAAAAGTCTTTAAAGATCACTAAATTCATTTTAGATTGAGATTATGACATTGGGATACATACATTTTCAGGCTTATCAAAGTACCAGTCTTATGCAGAACGCCTATCTTTCCAAAGCCCTGCACTAGATTTAGTGCTTCCAGCTCACTAAGCACCCTTTGTTAGTTAATGTCAGCTCGGCATTGCCGTGCTGTTGACACAACACCTAGACCTACGTCACTAAGAGCGATACAGAGAGCCTTTCAGATTGGAGAGAGACGAGGAGAAGAGAGGAGAGGAGAGAGGTGGGACAGGCCGATGATCATCCGACAGAGCACAAGTATGTGTGTGAGGTTTGTGTCAGCGTGGTACAAGACAGAGGAGGCTGCAGTATTTCTACCTGTCAGGAGCTAATACTTCTCCAGCGTCAGCCTTTCACACGAAGAAACGGCTTACAGACGATAAAATATCACTTCTACACGCTGCCATGCTCTTTCCCTCCAGTCTAAAAACACACTTTATGAGGTTGAGCAGAAAAAAGGTTAACAGTCAAAACAAGAGTGTTTTCCTTTTGTAACTTAACCCTTGTGAGAATCAGACCTTTGAAGTCCAAAGGATGAAAAATCGTGGTCAGCTGCAAGCTGGACCGGCAGCCTAAGGTTTTCTTCTAGGATTGCCTTGGATTCACCTCCATCACTCTGAAAAACGTTTCTAACTCTGCTGAGGAACAGAATCCCCTGTGGGCATGGCGTTGTAAAGTCTCTGATGCCGGTACCATGGTCTGGTAAAAACCAGCTCCTTGTTCTACGCTTCGTTTCATCCAGACGGTCCGGACTCTCTGCTGTTCAGAAATGATTGAGAAACGTTATCTGCCTCACTACCTGCCAGTGGAACATTTCCAAAGAGACCTTGGAGGTCATGGATTAAGAGAAACCTTAAAGCTCTCCGTCCAATACCCGGCTGGATGCTCAGAGCCAAACGCAGCCTGGGATGGTCCTGTTTTACCCTTCTTGACTTTTCTTGACCCTTTCTGAACCTCCCATATGAACAGACCTCTCCTTGGCCTTTCCTGATACCGATCAGCTGTATCAGGGAGGAACCAAGTCATGAAGGCCTCCATCTTTAGCCACGTCTTCCTAAAACATCCCACATTCTCCCAAAACGGTACGGTTCCTAAAAATATGTGATTGATTGGATGCTGGGAGTATCCGTGTGCTGCTGGGAAGTTTCCCAACACTGCTTCATCTGCCAGCGTGTGTTAAAAGATTGCACCTAATTTTACTACTTGCCTGTTATTTAACCAAAGTTTGAGGTCAGTGGGGAAAAATTAAACATCCACCCAAATTCAAGTGGTCATACATGTGCTGCATATAAACCTTGATGATGACAACCACAGTTATTTCCATTCTGAAATCCTGTAATTAGTTAGTTCTGAGGTCCACACATTCCCTCAATATTTCTCATTTGGTTCTGTTTTTGTTTTTCTTTTAAGGAGCACACACATCCACATCCAGAATTAAATAACAAAAATGGCTTCCAGTGCTGAATATAGAATGAAAGCAGTTTTAACGACTAATTTCAGCACTATTGTGCGCTATTCTAAGTTTCTTTATTTACATTTGGTTGCAACAAAGAGCTACAATAAAAGATTTATAGGCAAACATTAGAAAAGAACGATTTACAGTTTTCGTCCAAAGCAAGTTCAAACATGGGTGTGTCGACACGCTTTTTATGGCCAGAGCTGAGCGTCAGCAGGCATGTGTAGAGTCACAGCAAAGCTTTGACCTTGTATGTACACACGGCTGAATACTCTGAAATTTGATCTGTTCAGCTGTGGAGAGAACGTGTAGGTGGAAGGAGCAGCGGGGAGAGAAGAAACGAAAAAATAACCGGTTTCACTTCAGACAAACTGAAGTCCCTGAAAAATGCCAGCAAGTCTGCAGCTATAAATGGCAGGTTTATGACTGGTTGGCTCTGAGGCGCATGCAATGCCACGTCTGATTGCAAAAGTATGAATGAATTTTCATGTTTTATCACATTCCAAACATAAAATTCAATGTGCTTTTGTTGGGATTTCAGACAAACTTCTGAAAGGTGTGGCACACATTTGTATTCAAGAAATACTCTGATACCGCAAAAAAAAAAAATCCAGTGTAACCGGCTGAATTCAGATGTTACCTAGTAGACAGCATCATGAGGAAGATGGGGTTAGGCTATGAAACCTCATCATCAGAATGGCAGTGGCAGCATCATGTTGTGGGATTTCTTTTAAGCTAGGACAGGCCAGGACCAGGCCAGGATTCATGGAACGATGAATGAAGCTAAATGCAGGGACATCCTGGATGAAACCCTGAAACGCTCTGAACAACTCAACGCCTGGGAGGCTATTCTGTCTCCTGCAGGCTAACAAATAGGAAGACAAGTAAGGAATACTGATCTGTTAGACAAGATCTACCTTACCTCCAGTGGTCATTAGGTAAGAGGCCAGGTAAAGAGACACCGGACAAATAACCATGCACACATATGCACGTAATGTACCTAAGAGAAAGTTATAGAGACCAGTGAACCTGACAGTTGTATTTTGGACAACGTGCTAACTCTAGTGGGGCTACCAACAACCCCACTGTGCATTGTGAAATTGAAAATGTCGGACAACTGATGTGTATTTTGACCAATAATAATGCAAATAATACTAATAAAATATAGACGCTCTAATTATTTATGTTCTGCTTAAACCATTTAGCAGCTGTATGTTTATGGCCCACAGGGTTTATACACATAGAATTCAAAATGCATTAAAAGACTTGTGTAATACATGAGTTAATGACTAAATGTCATAAAAAAGATTTGGTTTTGTTTAGAGACTATAGAAAAGTAAATATTGACTACTACTCTTTCTGCCTATTCTTGCTGATCTGAAATAACCTTAAATAAGTCCTTCTAGGTTTATGGTGACTGGTGGGCAGGGTTTATATGAAAGTATTATTTAATGAGAAGGAAACTATTCTTTTGGAAATTTTAAAGATAGCCATTGAGAGCAAACGCAGAAGTCTTTTTTTTTTGTTCTTTGCCTGATCTTCTTCTACAGCGTTTTTTTTTTTTTTTTTTTTAGCCATACAATCATACAATCGTCTCTTTCTCCTTTGGTACAACGAAGCATCTCAGTGATTCTCTCTCATCTCTGGGGTGTGGCCTTTCCAAATAAAGGTTTTGTGGGTAAACTCAGCTGCTGCGAGCAAGATCAGTTCCCTCCTGATGCACAGCTGGCCCCAGGGTCTAAATATAGAGAATAAGGTTGAAAACCTTCAGGAGAAAGGCAGAGGAAGAGGCAGGCTCTAAGGAGAGGGAGAGTGATTTAGGTAAAACCCAAAAGACCTGTTTCATGAAAGAAAGAGAAGATAAAATAAACCTATGGGCCACAGAGCGAAATACATCAGGTTTTACAATCCTGAGAGGATTTAAGATGGAAAGCTAAGGTCAGTCCATACAGAGCTATATATCTGTGTTGCATAGCCTGGAGATGAAAGAATTTAATAAATCATAACAGCAACAATGTCATAGTGTAGATGCTTGCAATGAAACCCGTATAGATTCTATTTTTAATTCAGGAGGGAAAAATAATAATTTGTGTTCATTTTATGAACATAAACTCTGAAAATGTCATTTTCAGAGTTTATGAACTCTGAAAATGACACTTACAGGGATCCTTACACTCTTGTCTGATTTGCTAAGTGTTGTGATATGTAACTAGCTTAACCATGCAGTTTATTTTACAGGGGTTTTTACATTTAAACACTGAATAACATCATTGTTGTACATTGCTACAAACTATATGACTATATTTGCTCTCCCATCTGGAACATTGAATCTGGTTGTTCTACAGTAAATAAATGCAGCATCTAGACATTCAGCCTGCTCAGTGAAGTCCAGCGTGGTTCTGTGATGCAACAATGAATCCGGTCGTGAGATTTCAATAGATGTCGTCAGTTTCTGGAGATTCAATATTAACAGATCACCGAACTCCATGTGGCCTTTACAGCAATGAGGGAAAACGTCATGGAAAGACGATTCCATGGCTGGTCCCTTAATTCCAATGGAGGGAACTCCTACTGAATGACTTAGCATACCAGGACATTTTGGACAATACCATGATCCCAACACCATGGGAACCGTTTGGTGTCCCTTTCTTGTTCAAACATTACTTTGCACAAAGTCCAAACAAGTGAGTTTAGTGTGAAAGAGTGAGATGTCTTTAAAGTTCATTTGTATATGAATATAATGCGGCTGTACAGTGGCGCAGTAGGTAACTCTGTTGCCTGGGTTCGATTCCCGGCCCAGTCTTTGTGCATGGAGTTTGCATGTTCTCCCTGTGCATGCGTGGGTTCTCTCTGGGTTCTCCGGCTTCCTCTCACAGTTCAAAATCATGACTGTCAGGTTTATTGGTCTCTCTAAATTCTCCCTAGGTGTGAGTGTGTGTGTGCATAGCTGTGTGAGCTTCCTGTCTGTCTCTGTGTTGCCCTGCAACAGACTGGTGACCTGTCCAGGTTGTACCCCTCCTCTCGCCCGGAACGTTAGCTGGAGATAGGCACCAGCACCTCCCGACCCCATTAGGGAAAAAGGTGTTAGAAAATGGATGGATAAATATAATGTATATATCATATATACATACAGTATGTGCCACTGATTTAAAATCCTGAAAATGAGACCATTTGTTTCAATGAGATTTACTTGTTTAAATAAAAATTAAATAAGAAAAAAAGCGACAACAATGTGATAAAAAAAAATAAAAATAACAGAAGTGCATAGAGGAAGATTATTAGTGTAACTTTATGCTTTATATGTGCAGCAGTCATATTCTGAGGTTTGGTTTGTGAGATTGTTGCTGATAGTATCAATTAGTTGTATTAATAATGCCAAGTTGTAGCTGACTTGTAACGTGGAAATTCCAACTTCCCAACAAAGCAAAGGTAAGCAGCTGTTTTGCTGATCTCCATTTACACAGCTACTATCATTACATCCCAGCAATGACACAATAACAACATCACTTAGTCTCATGTAGCACCAGGCGGACACTCGGTCTACGCTGATGAAGATTCACACCCATTGGGGAAACTGAAAGTGAAACTGACAGCTTTCCAAACTCTGATTGATTCAACTGATGATTGTCTGACCAACTGCGGACATTCACTGAGCACTGGAAATGAATGATTAAAAAGAGGATATGATGGTGATGATGGTGACAATTGTGATTATGATGATGATGATGATGATGATGATGACAGGTTGATGGCGGAGCTCTTGAACGACGGTGTGGCTCTTCTATTTCTCAAAACTCAGTGAACTGCCTTTGAAGTGTGAACAAGTTTGGCAAATGTAAGGTTGTAATTACAAAAGCTTTAATCAGTAGGGAGCAGAGAGGAAGTGTGTTTTATGAGGGCGGGTGGGCGTGTGTGTGGGCGTATGTGGATTTAGCTGTCCTATTTAGCACGTTCTGTAGCATAATCTCTAACCTTTGGAAGACCGATGGGCCTTATGAGGGCCACAGCATGGTCCTGATGTGATGGGTCATCTTTTGTTAGGGTTAAGCTGAGAGGTAGGCTTGTGGGTGTGTGTGTGTGTGCGTGGGCGTGTGTGTGTGTGAGGGTGTGGGTTGGTGAGTGTGTGTGTGGGCGTGTGCGTGGGCGTGTGTCCTTGCCATTTGACTCAGACAGTGCTCCTGTTTGCTGAATGCTGACCAATACTGGTTAGGTTTTAGTGGGTTATATTGTTAGTCGGGCCGGGATTTTAATTTTGATTGACTATAAAACATCAAAAATTTTAACAAAATTAATCGCAATTTTTTTTTCATACAAAAGTTCAAAAAGAAACCTTCGAATTTGTGCATCACTGGTAAGTCTGACACACCAGCGACACCCGATAATAACAGAGATGGACAATGAAGCTGCTTGTCTTTGCTAAGAATATCAATATGTTCAAGTTGTGCAACGCTGAATGGCTAGAGCAGCACTTTTCACCAATCTGGTGGTTGAATAACCTAAATAACAAATTAAAAACAATAAATGTCATTGTTGTTGAGCTCATATGTCTATTTATTCAATAATTTAACTGCAACAATGGTTTTTGAGTAGAGAATGTTGCTTATTTTGTCGATGTATGGTTTTCAATTAAAATGTCATTAATTGTGACTAATTAATCAGTGTCTTGCAATGAACTCAGATAAAAACTGAATCGAGTCACACCACTAACTGTTCCAAACCACACCGTTAAAAAAAAAAAAAAAAAAAAAGCTAAAGATGCAACCAAATAGTTTGTCTCTCGGTTTAAGTACATAACTACTTATTCCATATTTATGTTTTACTATTTTAGTTTTAGTCATTAAACAATTTAAAATATTTATTTTCATTTCATTTTATTTCTATTTGACTCCTATAATAACACTACGACTTTAGCAAGTATCATACGATTTATGTGACTGCAGAGTTTATAGTCAGTTATGGGGCTCTGTATTTCAATTTGATTTATATTGAGATTCTTTAGAATTTTTCTCTATATTTTAAGACACAAACGAATCTGAATGAAAAATTATATTCAAATACACTTTGGGAGATTGACTTATTAACGTTGGCCAAACATTTCGACTCTAGTCTCTTCTAAGCAGAGGAACTCCTTCCGTGTGTGTGTGCGGTGTCCGCTCTAGGACTTCTCACGGCCTTCCTCTGGCCACTTCCCTCTTCTTCTACTTTAGTTGCTAAAACCCCAATGAAGTACTTTGAAGTTGTTATGTGTTTGTAAACAGATAAAACCAGATTGGGTTGCGCTTTTCTGTGCATGGATGTCTAAATGCCACAGCTGAGGAAACAGCTCTAAACTCAGTGTGATGTCGGATAATTAATGTGTGGGGCCTTGTGTGACTGTGTGTCCGTGTGTAGTTGAAAATAGCCTCAAAATGAGCGGGTGTGCGGCATCTGGTTACAGCGGCGTGAACTGAGCGGTTCAATAAAGTTCAGTTTATCTATGAGCTTGGACAGTGCTTTGGTGGAATTCTATTTCTATCGGTGTGTGCGTGACTAACAATCATTAAGAGTCCTTTATCATCTAGTGTAGGATCAGGAGCCGATAGCGATGCAAATACACGTTGTGTATTTCAGCATTTCTCACCTTGTAAGGCCCATTTTTCCAACAAATATTATGCTATGAGGGCCCACTGCTCCTTATGGGGCCCACAGGCAGGGCTCCATGAGAAGAAGTGCTGTTCATGGGTTATGGGTTACTAAAGTGTTTGTTTTTGATTCAGTGTAAGGGCCATTTTCCTAACAAATGCCTAAATAACATTGTGAGCACTGATTGCTCTTTTTGGGGCCCAAAGTCCGGAGCCCCATAAGAAGAAGTGCTGTTTGAGTTAGTGGTTAGGTTTAGAACTATGGTGTGAATTGAGTTATGTGTGGGTTAGGGCTAGACATGGTCAGGTTAAGGGTCAGGACTAGGCTATATCAACGCAAAGTCCTTCTGAAGACTTTGCGTTGAATGAGACACATGAATGAGACATGAATATAGGTTTTCATCCCCATCTGCATTTAAGGAAATCAATTCCTCATTACGCCTGCAAATGAAATGAACCTATTCCGTTCTTGGCTCCCTCTATATTCCCTCCTCATTATGCTTCTGAGATTGTTTGCTTACAACAGCTCTGCTCATTAAAGGGCTGCATGACAACTTTAAAAACAGCTTTGTTCTGTCTAGCAGTGCAAAGAAAATACTTTGCTCACATTAAATTTACAGACCAAATGACAGATGCTAGAGTATTTTTCTTTTTTCTTTAGACGTGTCTATAATAGGCTGAAAAACTTTAAACAAAAGATCAAAGTCTCAACTCTTCTTCTTCATAACGATTATCTCTGACCTTCTGGGCCACATCCTGCCTGATGACAGTCAATGCAGTTTTCTACCAGGACATTCTCAAGCACCCCATGCTTCATTCTACTCACAAGCTTCATGGAGATGCTGATTTCATTTTCCAGCAGGGCTCTAATGACTCTGGCGGTTCTGTGCTTAACTGGCCAGACTTGGGCCCTACTGCAAGATGATGAAGGGAAATGATAGAACACAGAAATTCCAGTCATTCAGCCTACACAATACCTAGCTCTTTGTCTCAACATCTCACCATTATCATCAGCTTAACATCTGTCATGACATCATCAAGGATTTTCTCCTGCTAGGCGACCAGTGACTCAGACGTTCGCCCACACGCTCTGACTCCTACCTGAACACCATACAGGTGCCATCTTTGCGTCTAAAGGCTGCAGGCTGGAAAGTCTACATGGTAAAGTCTACACTCAGAGGGTAGCTCATCACTGAGGACCTAAAACATCTGGACAGCTCACTGGGCCCTCACCATGCGAGACCCATAATTAACTACCAGTGATCTTGGTCTGAACTGGAAGTAAGCCCTTTTCCTCAGATGAAAAGAATGTCAGTTTTCACCAGATTTTTGGCTTTCATCCCTTCTAGCAGAATGTTAGTCTGAGCAGATGCAGCGTCTTTCGGACCCTGCTGTATGAAATGTTTCCCAGACTTCACCTCACTTTGAGAGCAGAACCGCTTCTAAGCACTTACTGCATCAGTGGCAGCAGAACTCTACTGTCCACTACTAATGCCACAGTTCTGCTGTCCAGTAGCCTGCCACCATCAGAATGTGAATGTGTGTGAATGACTAAAATGTAGTGTGAAGCGCTGTGGGGTCCTCTGGATTTGAGGAAGCGCTGTACAAGCACAAACCATTAAACATTTACCATCAACCAAATAATGGTTAAATACAAGAGGATTTCTATACCTTTGAATATGAATACTTTTCCACTGATTGATTATTTTTCAAAAGCTTTTAAAACATTCTGGATAGCTGAGTACAAATAATTTACCTTTTTACGTTGAATCATCCAAAGTCAGCTTCAGACTAAGAAGTTAAGGACTAATTCATTTCTATTTGTTTTGTTTTGTAGTTTTGGTATCTTTATTAACTTAGACAGGTGCTATTTCATTTCTTTTCTAATTAGACTTATCAGACCCAGGATTAGACTATCTTACATAAAATATGAGTTTATTAAAGGACATCTTGTGATATTTAATTTATTCTGTTAGCGTGTAATAAGAAAATGGTCTAAAGAGGTTTTACAGCTCATAAAGCTATGAAGCAAGTCTTACATAAGCTTCAAATGAGGGAGAGTAAAACTGATCAGTGGGTTTTACTAGCGCCCAGGTTGTTAAATGAAAGGAAAAAGTGTCTTTTCATTAAAAATCAACATAAAAACCACTACATTTTTAAAAAAATCAATTCCGATCTCAGTTTTTTTGTCAGGAATCATTTTCCATAGTTTTCCTCTCCCTCTGTGCGTAATCAAATCAAACTGAGTAAAGTTTGTGCTAGTTTCCCAGACTTCTTAAGACAGTTAGGAACCCTGATAGAGATGTTGAAGGCCAATCAATTCTCAATAAAAGCACCAGCAGCAACGCAAATAACACCCTGTTAAACTTTTACAGCCAAAACCCTAAAAGGCTTCAAACGGCCTGCCTATTGCTTTTCTGTCTATTTCCATGCAGCCTAATGTTTACAGCAAGATGCCAGAGCTCCACATGTAGACATGATAAAGAAGATGAAGTGTAGATTTGTTTGTGTCCCTCTAGAGACTGTTGCTGCTGAAAGCCATTCTGAGCAGGCATGTGTTGCTGTAGCCGGTGTGCGAGGTTCCTTTCTCAGTGCACTCAGGAACCTTTAACGCTGGCTTCAGTTCTGTACTTTAAAATTATAGTCTGTGTGAAATTCATCCTAAAATAGACTGCAGAGAAGAGGACAGCCTCTTTTTCCTTCCCCAAAGCGTGAGTGTTTGTGAGTTATGGTGCGTGATCCAATGAGCTGCGAGACACAGAGCAGGGACTGGAGAAAACATCTGTCTTCTGCAAGTCGCCTCTGACGCTGAGGTGACTTGGCAGAGAGGCGTGTGGGAAATTGATTCAGCTTCACAGCCAGACAGGAACATGTGTCAAACTCAAGCATGTCAGAATCTGAGAGAAGATATAAGTGTTAAACGGAGATGCACGTTGTGAGCGATGTGTTGTTGAAAGGACTGACATCCTCAGATGACACCTTTAGGCTCCGAGCAGAATCAGTAGGCAAGACCTGAATCAATGCCAGTTGGTTTTGAAGATTTAAAAAATAATGACAACCGGCAAGTTTTTCACCTTTGTTATGAGATGACAATTGCGCTACGTTCACTGTGCAAGACACCTGGAGTTCAGTGGCTTCATCAAGATCTTGTATAGGACTGTTTAAGAATGAGATTTTGTTCTGCATGTAGTTTGCAGGGATGCACCGATGCACTTTTTTTAAACTTCCAATACCGATATCTGAGGTTTGGAATCGGTCGAGTCCAATCTGATGCAGAAAAACAGCTAAATTTACTTTTTTAAAACACAAACATAAATGTACTGAAATATACTGTATATTCATTTGTTAACTCTGCATCAGTACAGCACTCTTAAATACACCAACAGCTTCACAAGCTTGGTCAAAGGTAAAAATAAACGGCAACAAGTCTTCTTTTAAATGGTTCAAGAAAATTAATTCTAAATATAATGTAAAATAAATAATAAATAATACAGCCTGACGTCGCTCAGAGAGTAGAATTAGACTGAATAGATCTGCAGTTATGGATCGGACACATTGTCACGACGTAGAATTTGATGTTGAATTTAAAAAAAAAAAATTCTATTGAATTTTTTTCAATATCATCACCGATACAGATATTGATATTGGATTGGTGCTCCTCTGGACTGTGGAGTGAGTGCCTGGGAGGAAACATGGTTCCTGGAAAGACAGATCATTCTGTGACTCCGGCTCTGTTGAAAACAGTCATACAGTTCATTTAAGCCCATAAACGACTGAGCAGCTTTGATGATGGAGTGCAGCTTATGAAGGCAGAATGCAGTCAAAAATCCATTTACCAGAGCCGTAATGATTTAAGGCTGAATGTAAAGGGGAGTCATCAAAATTGCACTGAAGGAAAACAACACAGTTGCCAGAGAATTTATTTGTTCATTTTTCATTTAATCACTTATTTATGCAGGTGTTTGGTCCAAAGCGACTTGTGGGATTAATGTGAGTTTAGTAATTAAAAGTATGACAGAGAAGAGCCTCCTACTGTTGCTATGTCCAGCCGTCCACAAGCTTTGAGAAAGAATGGATGTGATTCATTATGTTGTCCTGAGAGGGAGATGAATTTGGGAGGAAATGTTCCAAAATGGTTCTCAGAGTTAGAAGTTAAAATAGTAATAAGCTACAATAATAAGCTCTTATATCAGTTTGAACTAGACCGTAAAAATGTCTATAATATTATTGTTGGTCACAAGAATTATAAATTCTAATAAATATTGAGTAGCGGTATGTCAGACAACCAAAGAGCCAAATATGAAATTTTGCAGCGATTGGTGTTTACAGGTGATCAGCAATATGACCTTCCTCTTCATAAAGGACATTAAAATGAAGTACCAACTCATTTTCGACTGCAAAAAAACCCACATGCTTTTCCCTGCTTTCTAAGTCAGGGGGGCCCTGAACTGCTGGTGGCCCAGGCCCCATTTGTGGCTTTGACTGGCCCTGACTGCAGGTCAAATGGTACACATTTGGCTCTCTGGTGGACACTTCTGTAATTTCTTAGGATGAGGTCTTAAATAAAAAATGTTGCTCTTTTTTTCATGGAAAAGTTTAGGCTTTAGAAGAAGATTATGACCACTAAAAAAATAAAGAAAATAAATGAATAATTTTGAACTTTCATAATTTTGCTTTATTTCGAAAATGTCAGAGTTCTGAGACTGAAGTCAGATTTGTTTTGTCGCTCTAGTCCTCTTTGGTATTGAACACAGAATATGTTTCTTTTAGTCCCTATATTTTCATTTAATGTCCTAGTAGTAACATAAGAAACAGTTTACAGAGAGGATTTTTGTTCTTGTTGCTGGTAACAGACTAAAGGATTTTCTAGACCAACAAAACAGAAAGAGTTTACGCAAGAGGTCAGTAAAATACATTACTGAAGCAAAAAAATAAATAAATAAAACAATTTCACAACTTTGTTTCATGAAAATATTGCATCTTAATTTCTTCCTGAACAGGTAAAAAGAAATGAATTTACATGGGAATAATAACGTGTCTCCTGAGTACCTGCAACTTTGGGATTTTGGTTCATGTTGCAAAAGGTTTTCACACCTTTTCAGTGTTACAGTCCCCAGAAAAAAACATCAGAATTTTACAAAATTGGTTAAACCTTAAAGAAATCCATATCGGTGAGGAAAATAAAAAAAAAATCTGATCATTAATATGAAATCTAGGCGTAAATTCAAACTGGAAGACTCTTTAGCCCCACCTGCATCATCCAATCGGTGTGTCTCGCTCATCATCAATGACCTATCAACGCTAGACCAAGCCACGTCACATCCAATCACCAACCAAGCCCCAGTTGATAAGGACCTCCATCCATGGCATCTTCCGCTTTCCAGCTGCGCTCAACCCACCTCCACCCCTTCTCCACCTTCACTCTCCCAGCTCTTCAGGCTCACATCCTTCACTGACCTCCACCACCAGTGTCGAGTCCCGGGGAATGACATTCCTAATCAGCATCGGGAATGCTCAACCGAGCTTTGCAAATCACAGCTCGATGTCCTCAGCCGGGGCCCGAGCGCCAAAGAACTTTAACTCATGCATGTCAATAAACTTTCCTAATCGCTTTCTTTCTCCGTCTGAGTCTCTCCAGATTGAACTGGAGTCATGGCTGTGCTGTTCCAGGTAGCTTTGAACTGCAGGTAAAGGATCATACCATTCTGTATGAATGGAGGAAATTATACAAGCTGGAGCCAACAAACTCCAATAAAAACCATATTGAGAAACAGCAAAGAAAAAAAAATGTACTCTGAGTCTGCAATAAACAAGTCTCCAACTCAGTGTCGCTGAAAAGTCACCCTGCGGGTTTTTACCTGACTGCACTGAGTAAACACTGGACATCATCTCTTCTTCATCTGCTCACATTTCCAATAAGTTCCAACTCCCACACAGAAAACATGGAGCATGAATAGACTCCTACAGACGCACTCGCTGTCAGAAGTCACATGTCTGCTACATTCTGTTCAGAAGAACCCCCCAACACCCACCCAACACACACACAAACACACACACACACCCTCGCCCAGAACCAACAGGGACATCGTACTGCTCTCCTCCAAGCCCCGACTCCCCCTTCGCCATGGCAACCCTATCCCACCTGAAAAGCAATCTGGTCGTAGGAGGAAGGTGTGAAAGCATCTGCATTTGTTACCCCACTTCCTCTGCAGTTACTCTTTGTCATTCTCTGTACCTGACAGCCCCTGGCCCCCAGTTCTATTAGCCAGCACCAGGTGCTGAGCCAGACATCATAAATATTCCCTAATCACCATCAGTGATGATTCATGAGGCCCACGGATATATAACCTTCAGGTGCATGCAGTCCTCCCACATACGCATGGAGAGGATACGGATAGTCACCCAGAGGCGCTGAGTGACTGATTACTTGCAGCTTCTTCTGGGCAGCCCGGTGAAAGCACCTTGGCGACAAACTGATGGGAGCAGAGGAGGGACAAGGATGGAACGGAAGGAAAGAAAAGAGATCAAAGTGCAGAGCAGAAGGAGAATAATAACAGAAGGAGCCAGAGGCGAGCAGACAGAGGAGGAAAGGTCCGCCACTTCATCGGGTTGTTAACCACACATGATCCAAATTCTCCGTTTCCAAGCCGTGTTGCTTTCCACATGAAATGGCCCACATGATCTGACAATATTTTTTCAGCTAAATCAAGAAAAAGCAACCTGTGTTCACAAATTACAAGATGCACAAATTTGACCTAGAATGAACAGTGCTGTGCATACACCTGGAACTTTATGCCACAAACACAAACGCCAGATCACTTTGCTTGCATTTGTATTCAGGCCACTTCCACCTTCATCCCCACTTTCACTGCAGTAAACAGCTGCAAGTCTTTTAGCTTCCATCTCTACAGGCCGGAAGCTAAAACTGTTGTCCATTCTTCTTGTCAAAATCTAAGTCAGATTAGACAAAGACCACCTGAGAGCATCTGGTGTGTTCCTCTGTTTTCAGATTACTGTCTGCTTATTAAAGTTCTCTAAAGCTGCTGTCACCGTTTCTCTTTGTCATGCATGATGACATTTTGAAAAGCGTGTCACAATGAGATAAAGTTTGTGATCCCTGTCATTTCTTTAAGGTAAGCTGTTGCTTTTGAAGCAATAAAGCTAAAAGTAAAGCAACTGGAAGGAGTTTAGTGTTCTATTGCATCATGACCTGGTTTAATTTCTTTTTTTGTGACATCACTATCATTTATCTATAAAAATCAACTGACCATGTGGGATTTAAATGTCAACAGTAAAGTCTCCATCACAAAAGAAAATTTTTTTTCTAAAATGGAAAAGTTTTGAAAATTTTTTGACCCACATCCACATGGACACGGTGTTTTAGTAGACCTGTTTTTTGGGTGTTATTTTTTGAGAAACTGGTTCTACAGTCAAACTATCGTCTTTGTGTATTCATGAGGACAGTGTTCCCTAATCTAGTTTTCTTATGTTTACCGTTAACATTCCTGTGTGGCTGGAAAATAAGAAGTTTCACTTCCAGTTTCAATCATCTCATTTTCCCACATGAGAAAATGGGAATATAACATCACTTAATAGTTATTAAGTGACATCATTTAATAACTATTAAGTGATGATACTGTGTCATTTTTGTAATATTTCTATGCCAATTATGTTGATTCTGAAGCAGAGGTGCAGCGAACCCGACGTGTGAGAACTTTGCCGTTTATGTGCAGGAATTTCTCGTTCTGGTTTGTGTCATCAGATGCTACAATGTTATCTACGTAGGACGGTGATGTGGGAACATTATTTTCTGATGGCATCATGTCTTCCAACCCTATTAAAACTAAAAGCTGGTGTGTTACAATGTGAAGGGTATTCCAAATCTCACCGGCCTTCAGAGAACAGCTGTAATTAGTCCCAGATTAAAGTAGAGACACGTGGATTTGCAAAACAGTGATGCAAACCAGGAATGATTTCACATCATTCAGGTTATTTCTTATACATTATTTCACTATATCACAGCTTCTTTTTAAAGAACTATTGTTATACATGTTATATAGCTCAGTTGTTTTATAGTTTCTTTTAAATTGTGATTTGATTATCATTGTAAAATCTTTATTGCAATTTTGTTATTTCTCTGCTGTGACACGAGTTAATAAAATCTATCTATCTATCTATCTATCTATCTATCTATCTATCTATCTATCTATCTATCTATCTATCTATATGAAAATACCTTTACAGGCCTCTGTAAAAACTGAGGAATAATGTCGGATTCTTTCAGCTGAGTCTGAAGAGGCTTCAGTGTGACATCCAGGAATTAGATTATGCTGCAGAGGTATATTGCTGTTTTATGAACATCTTAATCCCTTTTCCCACTGTGGTTCCCAGGCACAATTTAAATCCAATATGAATGCTGAAGCTGAATATTTCCTCAAAGTGCAGATTAGGAATGAAGTGCTTCTCCTAGCACAGGCTGCAACAGTTTTTCTGCTCCATCACTAGGTGGGTGGTGCAGAGCTGGTTATTGCAGCATGCTTTGGAATATTGCAGCAAAATGTTTTTTTCCCCCCCAGATGAATAATGATGAATGCATGAAACACACTTGTGGACCAGACCCAGGGCTTCTCCAATCCGAGTTTTGTCGACTTCCGATGCCTAGCTTTTGCCAAGTTTTAAATTGCCAAAACCAATTTTAGGCAATTAGGAAATATGTAATAAAACAGCATTCAAAATATTTTTCCTCGTCTTTCTGCCATGACTGGTCATAAAGTATTTACAGTAGAAGCAACGGCATCATGCTGCCAGGTGACTAAGTTTTAGGGTTTTAAAACAAAGGTAAAGTGATTACTGGGTGGACATACGCATTTGTTAGCATCTTGTTTTAGTGATTAGCACAGCTAGCATGGACAGAATTGCTAAACCGCACTTTGCCGCAAACGCTAGTAGCCTAAAAACCCTGGTCTCTAGTGAACTTGCTCAGGAGTCTGCAGTGTAGGAAACCACCCCCACTTATTCTACTCTAGTGATGTCTCAACACACTGACTTCAGTGCTAACTGGTGCCTTCTCAGGAAGCTAGGCCAGAACCGGCCAAAATGTTGTGAGCACCGTGTTTAAATCAGGTTGGTTAGTTTAATCTTTACTCCAATTTATGATGAAACCACTTACCTTCAGTTTTAATAAAAGACAGACTGGCTCTGGAATAAAGAGACCTCATCTTATGCCATCAGCGGTATGTTTGAATATATCATAGATCTGTGCTGACTTTTACTTTTTACAGCTGAGTCTCTAAAGATAGTTTCTAATTCTGTTCATGTGCAAAGTCAGTATTTAATATCACAAGACCTGCTGCAGCACTGCTGGTAAATACTGATCAGAGGTCACAGGCGTCTCATACTCTAGTGTAATATATGACTTTAATAAATGATATCTACTGGTGGAAGATCATTTTGATGGCAATATTTAATAATATTTCATATAAATCAGCTGACCTAAATAGAGATAGGAACCAAACTGAAATTGTAATAGGTTGTAATACTGAGTCTTACATTATATAAGATCCTTTGTCTCCATAGTTAATCACAAAGACAAACCAAAAGAAACAAACGGAAATAATTTAAGAAGATGGCTGTGTCGAAGTGAATTATTAATGACTATTATTTCATAAGGGTTTTGAATACTTTTGAATACTTCTTGCTGCAAATTGGTTTGTTTACAGGTGCAAAAAAAGAAATAGAAAGGGACAAAATGGCAATGTCTGGGTGCAAAATGGGAGAAAGACGTGGTGAAGAGAACAGAAACTACAGGAGCTAAATACAACAACTCAATCAAACATTTACTGGAAAACAGATTTTTAGGGTGTATTAACACCTGACACGAACCAGCGTTGGTTTCCACCATTGGTCTGGACGTTTTGTACAGGTGTGAATACACTCAAGCGAACCAAACAACCAGACCCAGATCCACTTTGAGGAGGTCCCGGTCCACTTCCCAACAAATTCTGGTACAGTTCACCTTGGAGACCAAACTCGATGCAAACCGACTACAAGAAATATATGGACTTGTTCATTTTAGAGCTGCATGTGCTAATTGGACTCATGTCATACCTGATCTTCTGTATTCTGCTCAGTGATACTGCTGCCAGCATGTTGTGTGTCAGGGGTCATTCAGCATTCAGCCATGGCCGTCACCCACATTGTTTTATTTACAAATTATAGTCTGCTTTCAAAGGAAGCACAATGTGAAGGCAAACAGCACCAAACAAAAAAGATAAAGTCCGCTTTTGGTGCGGTGGAAATAAGTGGACCAAAGGACTTTAATGTGTGAATACACCCTTATTGACTTAGTGACATGGAGTCAAGCAGCTGTGGAAAACCATACCAGTTCTATACAACTAGTTAAGAACCAGGCCCTGTAGAGACCGTCCTAACTAGTGTCCTGGTAAAGAAACTGCAGTGTCAATATTACACGTCAACAGCACAATTCTTCTCACCCAGATGTTTATTTCTTTGCTTGTACATAAAAAATGAAAATGACAGAATACATATGAAGTTTGATCATGTGGAATAAGCCTGCTGTCAGAGAAAATGAAGTCATCTGCACAGCCTCGTCAAATCACTGAGCAGCTCCGTCTTTACGGTTTGCAGAGAGTCCTGTGCATGAGAGCGCAGGGATGACTGCTTTCTGCTGACTGAGGAAAATATGGAAAGTTTTGTTTGCTCAGCACTGCCAACATGTCCGCTTTGACCTCACTTTAGGACCATGAGAGGACTCTTTGAGAATCCATCTGTGAGGCCAGCTGAGCAGGCTCTGTAACGCCATGCTGCACCATGGAGTCTGCAGCAGAACCACCGGGCCTACGAGCCAAACCAGCCATGCTGGCAACACAACCAAAGCTGGGGAAACTCTTCTAATGCCAGATGGAAAAATGATGGAAAAGGGATATATGGGGGAAAAAGGCAACACGAGAAAAAAAAGGTACTTCCATTTCTTAATTTGGTGGCAAATGTCGAGAATTTTTTATCTTTTACTTAGTGTTATATTCTCAAGTCCAAGTCAAGACTCTAATGAATGTGTCTGGAAGCATTCATACCAGATGGATTATAGGTTGGCTGAAATGGCTCTATACAATAAAGAACAGTCCGTCATAGTAAACTCGAACTCATTTGAATTTGTTTAATGATGTGGTAGCATCAAGTCTTTAGAAACGACTGCACTGCTGGTGTTAATGGAACTCAGTCATGCCAGGCCTTTTTAACAGATATTGGAGAAGTCACAAGATTCCGACCAAAACTCATTCATCAGCAGCCTGATGTCTTTAGGCTCTCTAAGGAAGACAGAGTAAGTCTTTCATTACTTATCATGCAACCAGAAGCATCTGTTTGTCTCCATCACATTAAAACAGCCTGAGCAGTTTGTGCAGACATTGATCTTCCAGAGTATCAGAAAGCTAAAAAGATTTTTTTTTTCAGCCTCGATCAATGAAACAATTTTCTTTTAGCTCTTCTAAAAATCGTCGTAGTGTGGAAAAGCGTGTTAAATGAAATAGAAAATGTGAAGTCTTGAAAATGCTGACATTGTTTTATTATAAGATTTTTCAAGCAATGACCAGATTCCTAACTAATAGTATTATCGGGGGTGGGGTGGGGTGGGGGGGTTTAATCCCCTTTCATGTTGGGAGAACAAACTTGCTCGTTTTGCTGGGAGCATCCACAGCCTAGGATCAGACAATCTGCTGGCCGGGGGTGGAAAGAGGAAACTGGTCCCCGTCTGTAGCGGCCATTGGATGAAATACATCCTAGTTGGGCTATAATCTATAACAGGACAACCTAGAAACACACAGGACAAACAATCATGCACAACGTCACACACACTGTAGCTAAGAACAATTTGCAGAGAACATTTTCCACCACCAATGTGAGCTGAAAGAGATGCACTTTTAACTGTAAAATAACTTCTACGAAATTTAGCACACAGTTTTTCATTTAAATGTGGCACCAAAATAAAAAAAATACATTTAATGTTTATAAATCATTTATAGCTGTTAATAATCAACAAATTCTACTAGGGATGCACTTCAGTGATTTCAGTCACTGGTTGGATCTTTAAAGAAGGCTGACCTGCCAATTCCGATTTTGGCAGTTGCTGATTCTTTTTGTCGGAAATATTGCTAAATATACCAGGAAAGTCTCTGAGTTGGTAACAGTGGGGTGACTATTGTTAACTGCAAACATGCAGACATGACATGGTGGACCGGTCCATCAGCCCAACGATGATTGGCTAACGACCAACGATCATTTCATTTGTAAGTAAAAGCAATTACATCCTGCTATACATTTTTGTGTAAATACCACGGAGCCATGAAATGTCAAGGGAATTGGTCACCAGCTGAAGTCTGACCATGTTCAAAATCCACAGAAGGGCAAAAGAAGAGGTGGAGACGTGGAAACCCCTCCCAGTGGTTGTGTTTAAAGAGCCGGTGGCAGGAGCTTTTAAATGTTCCTCCACCAGCGTTTTAATGAGACACAGTTCAGCCTAACGTCACTTAATTAAAGCCATGATTCAACTCTTTTACACCACACAGTCTACAGTACATCTGGCAGACAGGGACACTAATACACCGTCACCCTCTTTATTTGCTCACACATACAGTTTGCACTGTTTAGCATTGACCTTCTTTGAATGGCTGTAGCATTCTCAGGGAGCCATCCTCTGATTCTTTCTTTAACTTATTGCTCCCAAAGTCGAGATTGCAGCTGAGTTGGTCAGTTGGTTAAACTGTGGTCATCCCGCTTTCAATTCCCGGCCTCGGGCCATTTTCCGTCTTCCCCTTCTCTCTAATACCTACTTTCTACCCATTTACTGTACAATAAAAGTCCCTAAAACTGCCTGTACAGTTATCTAGAAAGGAAAAAAAAACAAAACGTAACTACGCAAAAAAAACAACAAAAAAATCAACAACCAAATTTATTTTGGTTGTTGATTTTATTGTTATATTGAAGCTATAAAGGGCGTTTTTACCGGCATGCATCTAATTCCAAGCAAATAGAAGATTTTCATTTCAAAGCAGCCAGCAGGAACTCCTCTTCTTTACTCTACATAACTGTCAAATATCAGAGATTTTAAATCAATCACAGATTTCCACCTTTAGCTTTCTATGAGGTTGGAGATGAGGCTCTGGCCATAAACGGATTTCCAGTATCAATGTGCACCAAAATTTTAAAAAGTTACAGTTTTGAAACAGACTTTGAAACATCATTTTATTAATGTAATGCTCTTCCAGAAGAGCTGTAAGCATGTTCACTAATGAGCTGAAGCAGATTAGCTGCTGCAGCTGATTGACTAACTAACCAAATATCAGCATCTTATACTTGAGTTATTCTATAAAGTGCAGATCTGAAAACATCACACATAAAAACTATTAGTATGTAGTTTTGTCTACTTCTATCAAAAAAAATAAATCAGCTATGTTTAAAGACATTTTCAGTATCTAATGTGTGAGTGTGATGCTCAAGAAAGTCCTGAGTTTGAATCCTGGCCAGATTCTTTCTGTGTGAACTCAGCCTGTCTTTTATGTGTTTAAGTTCATTATCTGCCTCTGCACAATGAACTGACATGTAAAACTGGAAAACTGTGTTGTTGCCTTTAAATCTGCTGGTGTTCAACGGTTCTCTCAGCAAGAAAGACCTTTTTCTCTTCCTGTAGACTATCCAGGTGTCACCGCGGAACATGAAGTCTAACACATGTTAACAGTGTTTCTGTTTAGTGCTGAACTGGGATTAATCCAGTCACATGCACACTTGGGAGGGGGCGGGGGGGGTTAGATCTGCTTGGCACAATTCAGTCCTTGCCTCAGGGAAAACGACTGAACATAAGTTGGATGGGTTGCAGTCAAAACATCCATTTAGCAATCTGACTGAGTTGAGTTGCTGTTTCCGTGGCAGGCAGATGCTCAGGCGAGGCGTCTGACAAGGACTTTTCCTATCGTAAATGCAACAGCCTGGGTAGAAATCTATTAACAGCATGAACACTTTTAAAGAATAGTTGGATTCCAAATGTATTTGTTTGCAGTTAGACATGACTCATTCATTAAGGATTTGGGATCCATGTTTAAAAAGGTGAAGGAACAGATTTTCCTTCACCTTTTTAAACAAATAAAAGCAGAAATTGAAGACCGTCTGGTAAGTACAATCATTTGTGTTATTTCATCAGTGTCTCAGCACGTTTCACATCTGCATGCAGTTTAATTTTAGAGTCTCATTGCAGTCATACACGTCGTCGTTAGGTAAGGAGAACCACAGACAGTAGGCTCCTGTTCTCCAGACACATGTGGGTTTCTCAGACGGGAGAAGAAAGCGGGGGTGACTGCAGATTTCCCTTGCTGAAGTCCACTAATATGACTCCGCTGTGAGACATCCAGTGAGTGTCTCTTAATGCCCCCAGGCAGGACCGGCTCACTGATGACGCAGACTTGAAGTTATCAGGATTGCAAAAGTAGAAGGGAATATAACCTTAGGGCCACTTTGCTCACTTCTCTGCCTCTTTTTTCCACTTAGAATAAGCCTGTTTGCTGGTCCAAGCTGAGGAAATGTGTCACAGTGTCTGGCGTTGGTAGAAAGAGTTCTGTGTTTGGTGGTGGAATGTCTTCCACAAGGCCAGACAATGATTTCTTCTTCATGCGGCCCTGAGAAGGACTTAGTTACCTGCTTTCACAGGTCACTCCAGGTCTCAGGGCCAAACAGTGCATGTTTGTATGAGTTCTTGAGGCCGAGCTCTTTCATCGCCTGTGTAATGAAGTCCAGATGCTCACACAGATGGCCACCGGCTCAGCCTAACAATGGAGCCTTCCTTAGCAGCTGCCTGCACCAAAGTCCAGATGTGTCTGAGCGACGCTGAGAGACAAACGAACAGAATCCGGGACACTCAGCGAAAAGAAGATGAGGAAGGATTCAGACTGCACCAGAGGTGGGTGATATGTTGTATATTAAATGTTCACAGCAAAGGAACATTTACGACTAGATGACCCATAAACCAGCTTCCTGACAATATTTACAAATTTCAAAATATGAGCTATTAGCCTCATCTGAGCAATCATTTGTTTCAGTGGTGACACCTATCACTACTGATATCACCCCAATATCACCCTCTGATACATTAACACTGTAACACACACAAACTATACAAGGCTGCCACTAATTCCTTTCGACGTGGAAAAATTGTGCGAGTGTTGCCGCTCTCACTTGCTATGCAAACCAAACATTGCAACTGACATTGACACATAGCAGCAACTATCCATGAATAAAGTTCTTTCTCATTTTTCAACCCCTTGGGGTTAGTCACAGAGGATCAATATCATAATCGCAGATGGTTAGTTGATAGTTTGATATGAAGAAATTTAAAACAAGACGGAAATATCACAAACAAGAAACACAATAGAACCCTGAATTCCACACTGCTGATTCCAATAGACATGCTCTATTCAGAACAGCCAAGCATGAAAGGAAACACATTCTTCAAAGATTTGACAGGACCTGAAATGAATTTCCTTTTAACATTATTTATAACTAGATCAGTTACTGCAGTCATGTGACAAAATTAAGCTAGATATACATAACTGATCAGTAGATTATTGCGAGGTAACGCAAAAGAAAAAAATTTCCCATGTCCCCTGAAGGACTCCGTATAGAAACACACCAGTTTAGACAAAACTTGACAAAACGTTTTGGAGCTGGGATGAGGTGACTTTTCAGCATTATCAAACTTTGTGTAATTAGCAAAGCTGCAATGGAGACACTTTTTTTCACATCACATGAGTCACTCCAGTTTACGTCTAACAGCAAAGTGCTAATTTGTAGGCACTGGCTTTCTTGGACAATTATATTTTATTTGTGGGTTATAGTCCTGAACTGAATGTGGTCATTCAAGTCACGGTAGGACACCGCCGTTTTTTTTAAATGTTTGATCCAGGGTTCAGCAGCGGAGCAGGGCAGGAAGACAGCAGCAGCACTAAGGTTACACAAACAGGACGTCCGGGATTCATTCTCACAATACACACAGAGATACATAACGGGGCTGGGGAAGTGAGCTGGGCTCAGGGACAATGACTCAAACTGTCAGAGAGAGGTGTGCAGGAATCAGTGCAGTTATGAAAACAAAACAACTTCATTAAATCTTCTTCTGTGGTCTGTAAATACTGTAAAGGATTTTTACTTTCACAGAAACAAATGAACTCTTTCTGTAGAGAATGCACCTTTAAGTCAGACATTTTAAAAAAGCAAATTTGAACATTTTGTTTTTGTAACATTTCTTACATTTTATACAGTCATAGTCTCACAAAGCAAAACCTGCTTTAAGAATAAAAGCTAAAAATAAATAGTTGAATTCCTTCATTTTCTGTTGGATTCACCTCAGTGAAACAGAAAGGACAATTACTCTCTTGTTTTGTTGGGTTACAGCAGGGGTCTAAAACTCCAGTCTTCAAGGGCCGCAGTCCTGCAACTTTTAGATGTGCCTCTGCTGCACCACACCTGAACAGAATAATTAGGCCATTAAGGCTCTGGAAAACTGATCTACACAAGGAGGAGGTCATTAAGTCATTTCATTCCAGTGTTTTGTACCTGTGGCACATCTAAAAACTGCAGGACTGCGGCCCTTGAGGCCTGGAGTTTGAGACCCCTGGGTTACAGTGAGGATCTGAGTGAGACCTGGGAGGTCAGACCTCAAATAAAACTGATCAGTCAGTCAGGAAACACCAGGACCCGATACAATAGTTGGAACCATATTTTGTGCCTTTAGTTTATATGATCTTTGTTGTAAATCGACGCTTAAGAAACGACTGAATCTGAATCTTGATATCACAGGTTCTTACACTGGAGTTGAATTGTTGCAACTTTCCTTGCATTAGCTCCAGCTGACTCTGCCACCGCCGACCAAAAGAGGTGAGGAATTTCAAGTTTCCTTTAGAAATTCCAGATTGGAGAATTTTGCTGTTATTTAAGTCTCCCCCCACCCCCATTTCTTTTCTCCACCTGGAATATCTTGTTGTATTTCCATCTAAAAAGTTCCTTGTTTGCACAGACACAGCGCGGTCAGTCAGGTCTGCAGCTGACGGCTCTGGCTTTTGGGGAGAAAGGGAAATGTGAGTTTTAATTTTGCGGCAGGTTTGTAGGCACAAGATAAAAAAAAGACGAGGTAAGCTGAGCTGCCATTGCTTTCTCTCTCTCTTTTTCTCAGATACACACACACACACACACACCATGGTTCAAAAATACCCCAGGGGCCCTTCACAAAGACACAAAACAAGCAACCCGCAGAGCTAACTGCCTTATTAGCTGTGCTGCTCTCTGGAGCTACAATACCTTAAAGGACCAGAGACTCGACTGATGAGGCAGAAAAGATCCATCACAGCCACAAAGTGACCTTAAGCCCAGTGGGAGCGCAGAGACACGGGACAGAACACAGGTCCTCTCTCACAGCTGTCAGCAAGCAGCAGCTAAACTAAACAAGCGGGCCCAGTCAGATGAAGTATAACAGCAGGCGTGAAAATCTCCTTTTAACACGAATCCCTTCTGTTCCACTGATCGGCCACGCCAGAGGAGATACATCAGCCACCTGCAGCTTGTCTTCTGAAACTGAACCGGCTCATTGGGCCTAACGAGCATTTTGCATTTCACATTCATTAATCAGTGTTTAAAAGAAAGCAAGAAAGACGGCTGTCAGGTGCCATTGCTTTGTAACGCGCGCTTTCTCATTCCACTGCCAGTCACATAGTCCAATTAATGCCTGTCCAGATTCCCTTTCTTTTGGATTGCAAACGGTATTTTAGGTTTTCTGAAAATGTTTGGACTTATTTCCAATGCCAGCTCGGAATTGGAGACTCTTGTAAAAGTTTCATTTAGTTTCTCCTTGTGCTGAATAAATATCTTCATGTTCTTTTGGGTCATATTTTTTCAATCCGTTCAGTTTTCTCCATTCCTTATTGTGTTATTAATATTATTGTTATGTTATAATACACTGCCTGGCCAAAAAAAAAGTCGCCACCAAAAAATGGTCACACTCTCTAATATTTTGTTGGACCGCCTTTAGCTTTGATTACAGCCCGCATTCGCTGTGGCATTGTTTCAATAAGCTTCTGCAGTGTCACAAGATTTATTTCCATCCAGTGTTGCATTAATCTTTCACCAAGATCTAGTATTGATGATGGGAGAGTCTGACCACTGCGCAAAGCCTTCTCCAGCACATCCCAAAGATTCTCAATGGGGTTAAGGTCTGGACTCTGTGGTGGCCAGTCCATGTGTGAAAAAGATGTCTCATGCTCCCTGAACCACTCTTTCACAATGTGAGCCCGATGAATCCTGGCATTGTCATCTTGGAATATGCCCGTTCCATTTGGGAAGACAAAATCCATTGATGGAATAACCTGGTCATTCAGTATATTCAGGTAGTCAGCTGACCTCATTCTTTGGGCACACAATGTTGCTGAACCTAGACCTGACCAACTGCAGCAACCCCAGATCATAGCACTGCCCCCACAGGCTTGTACAGTAGGCACTAGGCATGATGGGTGCATCACTTCACCTGCCTCTCTTCTTACCCTGATGCGCCCATCACTCTGGAACAGGGTAAATCTGGACTCATCAGACCACATGACCCTCTTCCATTCCTCCAGAGTCCAATCTTTATGCTCCCTAGCAAACTGAAGCCTTTTTTTCTGGTTAGCCTTACTGATTAGAGGTTTTCTTACGGCTACACAGCTGTTCAATCCCAACCCCTTGAGTTCCCTTCGCATTGTGCGTGTGGAAATGCTTTTGCGTTCACAATTAAACATACTCCTGAGCTCTGCTGTTGTTTTTCTTCGATTTGATTTGACCAAACGTTTAAGTAATCGCCGATCATGATCATTCAGGATTTTTTTCCGACCACATTTCTTCCTGGAAGACGATGGTTCCCCACCATCCTTCCAGTTTTTAATGATGCGTTGGACAGTTCTTAACCCAATTCTAGTAGTTTCTGCAATCTCCTTAGATGTTTTCTCTGCTTGATGCATGCCAATGATTTGACCCTTCTTAAACAGATTAACGTCTTTTCCACGACCACAGGATGTGTCTTGCCATGGTTGTTTAAGAAATGAGGAGTTACTCATTGCATCAGCTGGGGTTAAATAACTTGTTGCCAGCTGAAAGATAATCGCCTATGCAGTACTTATCCAATAGGAGGCTTGTACCTATTTGCTTAGTTAAATCCAGGTGGCGACTTTTTTTTTGGCCAGGCAGTGTATTTGCTGTCATTGATTTCTGGCTAATTTTACTTCTTGCAATCATTTTGTAGTCCAAGTTCAATGATGAAAAATCTATAAGTGAATAAGTCAAAATATTGTGTTGTTGGCCATTTTAGATTAATTTAAAAGTGTTGGAGGTTCCTCCAGTGCTTTTGTAACTGAGTGCTAGCTCAACTTAAAAAACAGTGTCTATCTGCCTATTTTTTTTACCTCAACATAAAAACTATAACAGAGTTTGAAGCTTCAAACCTTTATATTCCCAGCTAGTAATATCAGCTAACGTTGAATTCACCATAAACAAACATTTAGGAGTGACAAAAAAGAAATTGTTCTACAGCATTGACCATAAAAAGTCCCAATTGCTTTTAAATGAGAAAACTGGCATTTCTGTCCCCCGCCTGCCCAACCTGCCTGTGTTTTCTACAAGAGGTCATGACCCCTGAAATCCTGGGAGAGAGGTGAGAGTTTACACTGGGGGGCCGAGGAGGATTCCCAGGCCGGCCAAACATACCTCAACCATAGAGACTCTGCAAGACTCTTCATCTGATGGACAGCAGTGGTGCTGCTGTGTGTTTGTCCCCCAGACGAAGGCGAAAAGCGAGAGTGAAGGACGGAGTGGAGTCAGGATGGAGAAGATTGCTGGGTGATTAAGTCTTTTCTCGAAAATGGCAAATAGGCAATGACAGAGGCAGGAACAAGTGTTTTAGGGGAAGTAAACATCACTAAACACACACACTCCTCAATGGTCTCAGTGCCACCAGTATAATAAAGCATAAACACATGGTGCCTGGTTTAAATCCAGACTCCTGCGCAAACATCCTGCTGAGGACGGCTCCTTTTGAATCAGAGCGGAGCACCCTGTCATCGCTGAGTAAGACATCAGCTTTGTGTCCTGTGTGTACAAAATGTGTGTGTTTGTGTGTGTCGATGCTGATGCAATGTCTGTAAAGATTGGCACACCCCTGAGAGCCAGATCCAGGGGTCTTCAAGAGCAACTTAATAGAGTCTAAGTTCAATTTTAGAATCAATTCTCCCCTGGAGGACAATTTAAAGATGTTTAACAAAGGAAACGTCTCACTGCTGAAGGTCGCTGCTACGGAGCAAGGTTATGAAATTATTTTCAGTTGCTCCTGTGTGTGTGCTGGGCTTATTTCAGTCAAAAACCTGAAAATGATTTCAGAGTGTTTTTATTGGAATAAAACAGAACCGTCACTAACCTCTGACTCGGACCACAGCATGGCCATCACTCGACAACAGTTCTGCCCAGACAGGGCGGACGGAGAAACTTTGTCTGCGTTTTTGCCGTGAGTCGCCCGGTGACAAACAATCCACTGACCATTGTCTTTAAATAGCCGGACCATTTTCTTCACAGCTGAGCAGCAGAGATACCAGCTGCTGACCGGAATCAGAGGGTTTTTTTCTTTTACAAGAGCAGCAGTGATTGGTGGGAACGCAGCGGGGAGCCACAATTGAAACTTTTTTGTCCTGTCAGTGAACACACCATACCAAGCACTGTCAAGTAAAGCTGCACATAATGAGGAATTGCAACCGTTGCAGCAATATTAATGAGTGAACTATCACAATCACAAAAAACTGCTTTAAAACAATACTTAAGATGACTTCATATATTAAGTGAGATCGCTGACTCGCCCACCAGGTCACGTCTGCACATGCCCGGTTAACAACAGTCACCCCAACAGCTACCAACTGGGCAACTTTGTCACTATATTAACAACTTTTTAGACAAAAAAAAAGAGAGTGGTTCTACAAATGGATCAAATTTAATTCTAAATAAATGCACTTATCCTGTAAAAGCAACAAATTCAGTTAAATTTATTTACATCTAAATATTTTGTTCTACATAGTAAAAACTAGAGACCAGTATGAGGACGATCTGTTGTTTTTTTTTTATTCCACAGACGTAAATGGGACCAAAATGTGCTGCATGTTTCTTTTCTGTTTGAGTCCAAGAGAAATTAAAGGAGTTACACTATTCTCATTTATGCTAAGATTAGATCATTTAGAACTGTATAGCTAATATTAAAGATGTATAGTGTGAGTCAATTTTTTTGTGTGATTGGCTGAGATTGGTGATCAGCCAATCACCTTGATCAAAAAGCCACAGCACATTTTCCTACTTTATGTGCTATAGCCACATTAAAAAATGAAGACCAGCCAAAATAAAACCAAAAGTCAACAGACCAGGCCATGACTGCAGTAATTTATGCTGTTATAACAAGCCCTTTTTTTATAGTTTAAGTAAGGAAATAGTGTTTTAAATGTCTTAATAATATGAAATTGAGCTTCTCAACCACAAAAAATCTGTTTTACCAGTCAGTAACAGTCATCCCCAGTGACTGCAATTCTCCCAAAGTACAGCATCGTGGTGATTTTCCTTCAGGGGATTAGAAATAATAAGTGACTGTTGCTGCCAGCGGCAGAACGGTTGAGTCATAAAAAAAAACTGGTAGATCTGCACAGACTGGATCTCCCTGGATCTGTGGGAGCAAATCTGCTCCGTCTCACACTGTGGAGCCTGAAATGTCCCTCTGTTCTCTGCTGCATGTCATGTTTCATCTCGCATTGAATCACAATGTTGCTCTGAAAGCAGGAGGAGAAGGAAACACTCTGCTGGTGAAAACTATATGGGAAACGTTCTCAATGCAACAAAATGCATTCAGACAATCAAAAGGGAGGAGGGAAAGGACATGAGACGGTAGGAGACATGGTAAGGAGGAATGGCAGGACACAACAAGGAAGGAAGAACACAACGGAGGAAAGGAGGTAGGACAAAAGATAGGAAGGACAGAATGAAAGAAGAGGGAGGGAGGGAGGGAGGGAGGGAGGGAGGGAGGGAGGGAAGGAAGGAAGGAAGGAAGGAAGGAAGGAAGGAAGGAAGGAAGGAAGGAAGGAAGGAAGGAAGGAAGGAAGGAAGGAAGGAAGGAAGGAAGGAAGGAAGGAAGGAAGGAAGGAAGGAAGGAAGGAAGGAAGGAAGGGAAACAGGGATTTGAGGGAGTTCAGCAAACTTTATAAAGTCTCCAAAATAAAATGTGTCAAACACAACAACAACAGCAATAATAATAATAATAATAATAATAATAATAATAATAATAATAATAATAATAATAATAATAATAAACTGGATCAAGCTTTGAAAAAAATCCAAACTTTCATGTTTTCAAATGTATAAAATGCAAAAACTTGTTTTTTTATGGTAAATTTAAAGGTTTTAGATCAAAGGGCTGTCAACTTTTTATTTTAAAAAAAGACACTAAACCGATTTTGGGTTTTGATGAAAATAAATCAATTGAATGTTTGCAGACAATATTAGAGACTTTCTGTAAAGAAATGTCATGAAAACACCAAGAGAAATCACTGAATTAAATAATTTTCTCCATTCATTAACACCGTTCAGGTTTAGGGTTTTGAAAAATCGTATCAGGAGCCGACATGAGGAGTCCAAAGAGCCACATTTGTCTGGACTTTGACTGGGCCATTATGACACATGGAAATGCTCTGTAGCTGTGGCTCTATGTTTGACATGTAAGGTGTTCAGTCAGCCGGTTCTTCTTCAGGATCACTCTGTATTTAGTCCCGCCCCTCTTCACATGAACTAATCATGTGATTAGTTCATGTGAACCCCCCTCCGCCTCCCCCATGATGCTGCCACCACCATCAGGTTTCAGAGTGATACTCAGCCATGGTTTTCTATCAGACTGTCTCGTGTGAGCAGAACCTTCCTCTGCCTGTTCCTACGTGGTTTCTGGTTTTCTTTCAGCTTTTACAGTTATAACGTTTGCGACCTGCGCAGCTTTTTGATTTTTTTAGACTTAACTGTATTTCTTTAAAAATCCACAATAAAATCTTTTCAACTGATTTCCAGCAGTAAGGAAGAGTAACTGTGCGGCCGTGTGCGCCGGAGCTCTGCGCGCCCGAGCGCCTTCTTCCATTCGGCTCACAGCCACGCCGCCGCGCTGTACCTCCTCCGTACTGGGGCGTGGATTCAACCTAAGAACAAACCAGAGCTCCCAATTTAAACCCGATTCTAACAAATCACCCCAGAGACGAACCCCCCGCCCCCCCGCTCCCCCACTCCGGGCTGCTGTGGGGAGGATTCCCTTTGTTGTGATGGTTTTTCCACATCAGAATGAACAGGCGATCCCTAAATGCTCCCCGGGGATAGTTAAAGCCCAGACAGACTCTCTGTGGTGATCCGCGCTCAGTCTGCGCTCCTTTGGTCACATCCGGTGCCCACGCGGTGCCACAGCTCCGCCGCTGCTCCCCGCAGCGCTTCCCTTTGCCAAGACACGTTTTCTTTTCTTTTCTCTCTCTCTCATTATACCGAGGACAAAGCCTCCCTCCTTCACCGCTGTCCTCCGCTGCCCGGCGCAAGCATGCCCCCCATGCCACTTGTCTGATGAGAGGCAGCAAGTCCGGCCACATCACAGCGCGCCGTCCCCATCGCTACAGCAACGAAAAGGGCAAACAAAAGCGCAACAAGACAGCGCAACGAGCGCCGTGGATGCGCCACACCAACTGCTCCGCGATCTGCGCCTTCAAGCGGGATAATTACTCACCCGCTTGCTTTACTGTACAACCAGAGCATCGACGTGTCAGCGTGCCAAGAGGCCACACACACACTCACGCACCCCCCCCACCCCAACACCCAACACCCTCACACACAGACAGCTGTAAATACACAGGAGAGTAACAGAAAGAAGACATGAAGCTCCTACCTGGCTGGAACATACTTTGAAAATAAAAGATGACCAAAATAAAGGATCCCAAACAAGTGGCAAAAAGCATCCGGCATATCCTGCTCATCCTCATCAGCTCGCCCAGAGTCTGCTTCATCAGGACGGAGAGGCTGCGGGCTGCGGGAGGGGGGACCAAGGGGAAGCTCCGGGGGCTCTGCTTGGTACTGATGAGGACTGTTCGCCGGTCAATGAGCCAAACGCATCCAGCTCGGAGTGTACCACAGCGGCGCTGCTGGACGGGTGTCCGCCCCCCCCTACCCCCCTGCTCTGAGGAAATGAGCTCGTCCACATGTGGTCTCTCTCTCTCTCTCTCTCTCTCTCTCTTTCTCTCTCTCTCTTTCTCTTCCTCTCTGTCTCTCTCTCTCTCTGAGTTCCTGCTCGTTCAGCTCTTCTGTTTTGCAGAAACTTTTTTTCCTTATTAGTTGAACATATCTACCTCTACAAACTTCTAAATAGATAAAATGGTTATTTAAGTCGTAAAGATATAAAGTAAAATAAAACAGTACATTTACCTGCCAAAGTTCTGAAAGTTACAATTAGAAATAGAAAAACAACAAACAGGATGTGGGCTTCAGGAAGGCGTCTTAAAATTAAAGAAAAGAAAAACATGAACTATTGTCTGAGTTGACTCAAGTTCAGAACAGATGGCTGCTTTTCATCATACAGTCACCAACTATGAAACCAACAAAAAGCATCCCATTTTGACATCAAGCAAATATACATCAGATCAGTTGATCAATGTTTCACTTACTACTAATCAAAGGCAACTCTCATCATCAGGTTGGTTTTAGCCTTTTCCTTTTTTTGGCTTATTACTTAAAAAGCAGCGAGTCAAGCTGCTGTCAGAATACTGCCAGGATGTTTTTCAGAGACAGACTAGAGCAACAGGAGGATGATACTGGACACAACCAGGAGGACCGAGCTGACACAGCAGCCGTCTCCTGGCAACCTGGCCTGGAATGTGCTGCTATTACTCATAATTTTTGTCACTTAAGTTGACATTAACATTTTGTAGATATCTCTATGGTGTGTTTAGAAACTTTATTGCTATTTGGATCGATCAACTTAACAAACTTATGCTAAGTAAAAAAAAAACAACATAGTTCTATACCTGCAGCGTTGGTAGTATTTACAGCAAGGACCTGAACTAAATGAATTCCAGTAGGATCAGGTAATAATAAGTCCAAACTTCATCTACGATAACATGACCTTTGCCTGTCAAGAGGAAAAAAAGAGTTAAGCCAAAAATAAAAGATAAAAAAATCCCCAAAGCTCTTGATTAACTGGTCTGTCTCTGTTCCAATTCAGGAGATTTGGATCTTGACTAAAAGATTCCAGAAACCAGTAGTGGCAGATAACAAAACTAATGGTGGATAGCACTGAGCTATGTCGTGCTACTCAAATTATTTAGTTTAACACAACATTGGATGTGGAATATGCAGTATGTGTGTTACATGAGTACTTGGGTCACTGGAGACTGGCTCTTACTATTTGGATTAATGGTGTGTTTTCTAATGAGGTGGAAGCTAAGGGTCAGCTGGTAGCATTTGTGCAACTGATTTGAATTCCTACTGGGAGCTTCCCTTTGAAAGTTTTCCAGGGACGTCCCACCGGGAGGAGATCCTGGGACAGACCCAGCTCACACTGGAGGGACTGAACCCTTTCTTGCCTAAGAACACCATTGGGATTCAACAGAAAGAGCTGGAAGGCGTTACCATGGAGACGGAGTTCTGGGTTTCCCTGGCTCCTGGACCAAGTGCTTCAGCAACCCAATCTGAGATGAATGAAAGACAGAGCATGAACCAAAGTGAACTGACCTGAAGGGGGGTCAGGTTTCAGAGCTGCATGTGTTGTGCATGGACATGTTCTAAAGACATGACAGCAAAACTAATGATGATTATTGATTATTACCAACAGGACTGGTTGTTACTATTTAACCACAACAGACGAACTTCTGGCTTTCAGTCTCAGTAGAAGATGAGGAGTTGAGACAAAAAGCACTCCTACGTTTATGAATCACCTGCTAAAAATATGAACTTCTTTCAGATTGATTGGTTACATTTTAGTACAAAAGCAAAGGAAATGTTGTGTAAAAATATTTCCTTCATACATTTTGTTTTTTGTCCTCAAAGACAGTCTCCCCGTTTTCTCCTGTCTGTCTACTCAAATTTAAATATGGATCTTTAAACATGTAGTAGTTAATTTATCCCAAAAACATTTTCACAATTTTTTCTACTTGCAGTATTTCTGGGACTTTTATGCTAATTTCCCAGCCACCTCCTGGTTTCTGCCAATTGGTGAAGACAGAAGTGTGGAAATTCAGAGAATGAGCAAGAGGACAATACCGATGGTAGACACAAGAAACGTTTCCCAATAACTTCATCCAATCATAATAAATGTTCTGTTCTGTTGCATTGTTTGCTGTTTCTCACTACATTTGTTGCACATAAACCTCACATACAAAGCAGCCAGGATGTGAAAAGGTTTGCAGCACAGAGGAGCTGCAGTGGTTGTTATGAGCCGTCAGTCACAGCAACAACTCGGCACTGTGTCTGACTCCTGTTGATAAGAAACTGAATTGACCTTCATAAAGGCTCCGTTCACTCGGCTGCTCTGCAGCATGAATGTCTCTGCTGATATGTTTCAGATTCAGGTTTCACAAACAAGAACTCTGGTAGCCTCAGTCAGCATGAGGCATTGTTAGTGGCAAGACTGCATCGCTGCATGAATCAGCTCACATCCAGTTCATCAGCACCAGCTTCCTCCAACCATTTTATCTTTGTGCCATTTAGACAAAGTGATGCGTTATCTTGGTATAGAACATGTGTTTCTAGATTCTGCCTTGGTACAAATTACAGTAGAACAAATATAATTTATATACATAACACCAGACTCTGGACCTTAAGGCATTAGGTTTTAACTAATTACATAGATCTAAATGCATTTATAATTTCAATACATTTAATCAATTTTTGTTTACATACCAAAGTTTCTGGCTGGAACCTTTGTAGTGCAATGCCAGAAAAGACTATTGTTGTTCACTTTGTGCTAAAAGCAGTTAGCCAATCAGTGAAGGTGTTCCAGCCTAAAATAGCATCTTAATGCTAACCATGTAGCAGCAGCACAATGCTAATGTCAGCAGCTACAGTCCACATTTATGAAGAAGTTCCATGAATGATCAGGAGTTCCTGAAACTCTGGAAAGATGAATGGATAGAATAACACTTTGCTCCAATCTGAGGACTGAAGAGTCAAAATAACAGATTAAAAACAAGAAGCTGTTATTGAGCTCATATGTCTGTTTATTCAATGATTTAGCAACAAAAGGGGTTTTTGAATTGAAAATGTAGCTTATTCTGGTAATGTCTAGTTTTCAATCAAAATGTAATTAATTACCTTTAATAAATCTTTTATAGACCCTGCAATTAACTGCATTAAAAAAACAATTCTAGTCCAACCAATGTAAAAGACCATAGGCTATTCCCTCAAGCTCTGACTAGACCTTTTCTGTTTTAAGTCAGTTAAGTTGACCAAAAATATTTTTATTTGCCAAATACCAATTTAAGTTTATTCAAATCTGGAACTTGACATAATATTTTCTTAGTATTTCGGCTCATTTTAAACTTCAGTCAGATATTCTGGGTTTCCTCTATTGAACAAAGAACCAAATTTCACCCAGGTTTTCAGTGTAGTCCTTCAGTCGTTTCATGAGCCTCACATTTCCATTGTGTTTGAAGGTTGTGTATGTTATGTGTTCATACATGAATTTTGTGTCTACTAGAGTTTTAAAATCTTCTCCACATTCAGCTGCAGGTCCACCTACACTCTGAACACTGTCCAAGGGCAGTGGGCATTGATGGATGGACCTCATTGTAAAATGTTAACCTTGCTGTGAGCCGTGCACAAGGTTTTAACAGAGCTGCGCTCTAATGGAATTTTTTTAGCAGATGCCAAAAGAGAAAGCCCCTTGGAAGTTTTTTAATTAGAATATTTGCCTTAGAAAAAGCAGGTCCGATGCTGAGATATTTAACAAAGGAGAGTAATGTGAACATTTTTTATGTTTTTAAAATTTTGGTTACCATCTGCAGGATTCCTGCAGAATCCCAGGAGGCAAACAGGTAAATGGAGTGGGCCAAGGGCCGAAATGAGGGTGGATCTGTGGTGGGTGGGGGGCGGAGGACTTAAACTCTCAATTTGTCTGAGACACTAAATCTACTGATGAATATTAACCAGTGATTTTATGATAGAGGCTGATAAAGAATATGAAAGAAACTTGTCAAGATCCCCAGCCTATTGCTTAAATATAGATCCAGCATATTTCAATAAACGTGAAAACAATAAATTTGATTCGTTTTAATTCTGTTAAACTGTGGTCTAGTGTCTGAGACCTGAGGTTGTTGTTTTTTTCTGTTGAGTCTTAAGTTGTTCAAACTTTGATTTAACATGATCAAAATGGGGGTGGGTTTAAAGATTGCAGTTTCTCTCCGACAGAACAGAACGTCTGTCAGCAGCAAAGCTCGCCTGTCAGATTTCACCAGGCAAACTGACCTGCAAACCATTTCCACTCCTTCCTGCTTCCTTGCATCAGGTAACTATGCCTGACAACAGGATGATGCCTTTGACTGTTTCCCCTCTTTGTGAAGATGTTGGGCCTTTGCTGGGGTTGTGTCAATGACGTCTGTCCTCATGTGTCCTTATGTCCAAAGAAATTCCTCTACATGTGGGACTTTAAGTTCAGTTGGAAATAGCCTTCAGTTCTCAAGTCATTTTGTGCTAAAATATCAAATTCTGATCCGTCACTCAGTTCAGTTCAGTTGAGATAGAATGAAAAACAATTCACAGAACACACTGAGGCCACAGAATAGTAATGTACCCAGGCGAGACTCAGCAGAAAACTGTGATTTCCACCCCGTTGATCTCAGGATAAACACAATGTTGAAAATGAGACGCATCAAAAGCGACACATAAAACTCTCTTCTCGTGAACCTGATGTTTTGTGTCATCTGACCACCATGTGTGGCACATTTCCGTCTGTAGAAATGAAACAAAGCACAGCTGAAAAATGAGTGATTGCAGTATAATCCCTCTCATGAAGCCAACTGGAAAATAACAGAAAAATGAGTTTATTAGTTATCACAAGTTTGGCAGAGAAAATTTGTAAAATGCTTCTTTCTATCTTGAGTCAACTCTGACAATAACTTCTATGTGTGATTTAATTATATGCAAAGGCTCTGCAATGTGAACTCACAATGAACTTTCCAAGGAGGAAAAGCTGTTATGTAACTAAAGTGTGTTATACTAATAACACTGATGGGAGTCCTTAATTTGATTTGAATGTGTCCAATAGCTGCCATCACTTCACTACATGTTTAGTAGTGAGCATGTTTCCAGATATTGTCACTTTAATTTTTTTCTTTTGCCTGAAACAATCAAACAAAAAAATCACCTCTTTCTTTATTGGAAAGAAAGAGGTGATGATTTTTTGCCATTATTTTAGGAAGGTGATGATATGAAATGACACAACACTCTGCTGGCCACAGTGGTTTGGCCAGCTTTCATCAATCATACAATCAATCACACAAACTAGGTCGAGTACAGATTTTAAGCTTAAATTTAACAAGGGCCACAATGTGCTCATTACGGGGCCGAGGATGGCATCTCCCAGCCTGCAGCTCCAGCTGGATGTCACCATCGTTTGGGATCAGCTCAGCGACTAAAACAAATGCAACCTGGATTGTTTTTATTTTTTGTTTGTTTCTTTCACTGAACATAACACAAGAGCAAAGAATTTCTAATCCAGTCTCAGTCTGAGAACAAGAGTGTCAGAATGTGATCAGAGACATATCACACACCTTCAGAAAGTGGTCACAGTGGATATCAATAAACGTGTCATCACAAAAGCGCCAGCAAAGCAAGAGGACTAATTACAGCCCGAAAACAAGCAGACATCTGTTTCTGGGGGAGGACAGCCTTACAGTATGTGGTGAAGGCATGTCAGCTGCTTTACTTTCTACAACAGTCAAAACATAGCAGAGGTGAAACCCCCCCCCCCCAAACGAGTCCAAACCATTTGATCATGGAGATGAGAGGCTGGCTGCTTGATTACTAAACGTTTGAAGTAAAAAACACCCAGAATCGGGCGTGCCATGGTGGCGTAAGGGTTAGCGCGACCCATATTTGCAGGCCTCGAGTCCTCGACGTGGCCGGCGAGGGTTCGACTCCTGGACCCGGCGACATTTGTCGCATGTCTTCCCCCCTCTACTTCCCCCTTCCCGTCAGCCTACTTTCATATAAGGGACACTAGAGCCCACAAAAGACCCCCTGGAGGGGTAGAAAAAAAACAAAAGCACCCAGAAACAATTCACTTTTCAAATTAGTAACATTTATTTAGGTCCATATGAGCTAGAAGAGAGAACAAGATTGCACAGTTGTATTAATCATTCCAAAATTTAAAAAAAGAGAGAAAGAAAATCATTGTAACCAATAACTCAACATATTTCACTCCCAATAGTGGGTGTGTCATTTGAAACAAAGTAAAAGCAGTAGAAAGAAACTTGCATTGACAGCAGTGAGAACACCATGCTAGTGAATCTCTAGAGGCACATGGAGGAGGAGAGGCTCTTATGAACACAGCAGCTCAGACACACCTGCTAAGATGGCTGCTTTCTGTGATGTAGTAACATGACACCCTGATGAATTCTCTAAAACTTTTTCAATACTTTCTTTGCACAACTAAACAAACAAAAAGAGAAAAAACCCTGAAATCTGATTAGTAAAATCAACACACACACAAAAAAAAATTGAAGCAAAGTGGTGACAGGGTCCTGCTCTTGGGTTACTTTTCTTCAGATGGAACTGGGTATTTGTGAAGGCAGATAAAATTACAAACCGCTCCAAATACCACTTCTGTCTGCTAGACGGCTGAAGATGGGTTTGATTTTTCAGCTTCACAGTGAGACCAAGCGGACGTGCAGACTGCAGAAATGAATCCAGCAGATTTAGCTGATTTCTGCAACATAAAAGTCAAATTATGTCAAAAATTATGTTGCCATTTCCTTTACATCTTTCCAGCAGTCATTTCAGCAGGCTGTGTAAACTTGAGAGAGCCTCTGATCGTGTTGTAGAAGCCTCAGGTCTGCTGCTGCTGTGGCAGCTGTCACCTAGAATCAGCTCCCTGAAAAAGGTGAGCTCCACTGAAGAGCCTTCAGATGGAACTCACCTGGGAAACGAGAACAGAACACAAAACTGCTGCTAAGTCAGGTTATGCTGAATAAAAACGTCTGTTTGTTGGTATGCAAGTAAACAACGTGGAAACAGCAACGTAACCGCCATAGGGGACGCTCAGTTTGCCCCTTCGCCATTTTGTTTTGACACAGATGCTATATATCTTCTATAACCTACTTGAGGTCAACTGTAAAAAAATATGGTTATGTTGCGTCAATAAATGTCTTATGTGATTTTGGTTCCACCAGGGTTTATAATTTCACAAAAGCGGCTTAGAGCCAAAAGAGGGTCAGAACAAAAATCAATGGAATGGGGAGTGAACTGATCAATCGGACCCGATTTTCTTAATTTTGGGAGATCAGTCGATACACGAGAAACCGATATTATCCACCTTTGCACAGATCTAAAAATCAGCTACTGTCCATGTTGCTCTGCTGTGACACCAGGCAATGGCGGTTGCGACTGTCGCTATATTTAGCAACTTTACAAACAAAAATAATAAATTGGTATAGGCCAAAATCAAAATCAAAGGTCAGACTTTTTAAAGATCGGTGATCGGCCAGGAAAAAACAATCGGTGCATCTCTAGAGAATAATATCCAGTTTGAAACTACAGCAAATTTGAGCTTTTTGTACAACTATGTAGCTGCACTATTCAAAAATACCAACCAACCAACTGAAATGAATTCAGATTGTATTAATAAGGATGTCTAAACTGGCAAAGGGGCGAACTGGCATCCAAACATCCAAACAGAAACTAGAGTATTTCCTCTTCCTGCTTAGACACAAAACAAGAACACACAATTTGATAACAGAGACTGTAAGGTTTATAAAATTGACAAAAATAAAATATAGAATATAATTAATGGAATTTAAAGCATAAACAGAAATTTACAGACAAACAGCTTTTTATTTCTTCTCCTTCATCTGATTGCTACATATGCTAATGATTAATAATGTGATATTAAATGAAATATTTATTCTGAGCAGAGGTGTTATTTCACAAGGCATCATGAGAACCTTCAGTAAAAGTACCATGTGTTACCAAAAAGATGTTTGGGGTCACTAACGTTCCTCTTCTGTAAGCAGAAATATTAAACTGCATAATTCTGCTGTTTTTGCAAGTGTGAGAAAAATATTCATTCAGCCAGCTGACCAGCAGTTGCTCAGCAACAGGTGGAGGAGGGACTCTTTAAAACATTCGTAAACCTTGATGTCAGGACCCATGCGATGAAGGCGGAATGAACCTGCGGGAACAGAGGGGTGTGTGTGTGGGTGTGTGTGTGTGTGTGCTAAAACAGGCTGAATAGAGGATGTTAGCTGGCTGTTCCGGTTTCAGCCGATTCGGTCACAGTCGCTGCTTTAAAGTTCTCTCTCTCATTCGGCCGTTGCGGTCTTGGTTTTTCATAGGGAGTTTGTTTTGGGATTACTTGTGCAAAAAAAGTTCCCAAAATTTCCAAAATATTTCCAGTTCCTCTATGAGAAGGAGGCCATGTTTCCGTTCTCCTCTCGACAAAACTAGCAAAAATAAAACTCAAATGCTTTGGTACAAAAGATGCAGATCAGAATGGCTGCAAAAAACCCAACAAAAATCTGAGTCTTAAGTTAAGAGTATGAAGCCTTCTACATGTAAGAAAACAAGGCAGAAGAGGAAGTGAGTCTGTATCCCAACTTGTGGACAAAGTTACACCCATAATGTGAAGCGGCCGTGAGAGAACGAACCGGGTTCCATCAGAGCAAGAGGGCGTTAGAGGGTGCTAGAGCTGGGTGTTCCAGCTGCAGCAGCTGGCTCAGTCCCCTACGTCGCTGTCCTGGTCTCCGATGAGCCACAGGAAGTGGAAGCTGAGCGCCAGCAGCGCCGTGCCCAGCAGGTCCCCCAGAGCCGTCAGGTAGGGGATGGAGAAGCTGTCGGGGTCTTTGCCACTGCGCCACATGGAGTGAACCATCCAGTCTGCTATGGACAGCAGCAGCAGCACCTGAGGACCAGCATGGACAGTCTCACTCACAGGAAACTTTCTGCACATATAAAACTCAACATCTTCAAAAGACCACAGGTTTTGAAGTGAAATATTAAGTTTTGGAAGGTGCCTGGCTCTCTGTCATTCCAGATGTCTTTGTTCACTACCTTATTTGCCTCTATGAAGGTTTATTCTCTGTTGGGCTTACTGTGTATTGCTTAATGTGTAAATTATGTAATCTGATAATTACATAATTATCAGATTACATAAAGATTAGGGTGATGGCAGGAAAGCCTTCTAAACTCAAAGGCTTAGAGATGACCATTAAAAATAAATCTGAAAAATAACAGCAGAAATTCACAAAAAGTTGCTCAGGCACTATAAGAGTTGCAAATATTTGTCCAATGATTATTAAGAAAGTGTACAAGTGATCTTCAACATGACATTTTTTGATAAAGTAATTAAAAATAATTGAATTTCTTTGTTGTATTTTTTTGAGAAATCTAGTCAGAAATGTCTTGGTGTGATGAAAGTTATTCTAAATTAGCTGTAGGAACATTCTCGGGTTCAGCTATATGCTGCCTCTGGGTTCCTTTATACGTAACTGAACACAAGATTAACACAACACTAATTATTGCCTTAGCTGCTGCTAACCGTTTTATGTGTTTAGCATTAGCAGAGCTAAGATTCTTGTTTAGTGAACTTAACTTTTTGGTTAGCTGTGACCACTAATGGCAATTGGCAATTTTATCTTAAGCCACCACCTTGAATGTTTCAGTGGCTAAAGTTATTTTTGTTTCGCTTTGTTTGGGGAAAAAAAGCAAGCTCAGGGAACATAAGTTAATGTCTTGTATCCACATACTCAATTATCTGCTACACTGGAGAGAGAGCTCAGGTTTAATAACGAGATCCACAAATTAACTAAAGACAATGTGCATTAAAGTGTTCTCACTTAAAAAAATTCAACTACACTCTTTCTGTGAGGTGAGGTGAGGTCAGGTCAGGGCTTTAGCTCTTGTTACTATGGCTGAAAGGAAGAAGTGTTTCAAAATGCAGCCCAGAATAGCACAAACACACAAAACTGAAATAAGAAAGTAAAGCCTGGAAGCAGAGTTATGATAATTGTTATTCATGATTTAGGTTACCGGACCAGGAGGGATGATGGTGACAGAAAAAAGGAAAGTCTATTAAAAGATAAGGGTATGTCTATAAATTAAAAGAAAATGAGCTGTCAAGACGGTTTGTAGTGGCATAATTATCAAAACAAAACCACATTGCTGTCGGTGATCAACACCGACGTGTAGAAAACATGCAGGGATGATGGTGTCAAACAGCAGGGAGAACTGATTGTAATGATGTATCATCCTCTGTGCGAAAATACAAGAGCTCCGAGTGCGCTGACAGCCTTTCATGGCTTAAAAGATGAAGGCATTTCACTGATCTAATATGAAATACTGCTTAGAAAAATGCCGTCCTGCTTTGTGTTGCCCGGTACTCTTTAGAGATGATATGATGAAAGTGTTTTAGAGATATAACCTCTGTCAGACTAATAAAGAAGTGTGGGCCAGTTAGAAATTTTCAGCAAAGTTCCTTTCTGTCTTTTCACAGTGACTGGAGGTTCTTTCAAACCACCCAGCTTCAGGAAACCGTCTCTGCCTTTGAGGGAGCTTCTATAATTACCCTGGTGGCAAGAAAACATAAATACGCAATGAGGGCAGAGATGTAAGAATCGCAGTAATATGTTCCGATTTCTTGGTACCTGTGAGAATACGGACAGCTGCATTTAGCAAGCCAGTGAATAGTCCTGTCAACTTGTCACAACTGCAGCGATTTCTATTTCAGAGTTGCTCTTTGATTGGAAACCTTCAAAGTTCATCATTTTCGAGGGATATAAAGCTCATTTAGTAACAGCCATTCCTCGTTCCTTCCTAAGAACACAAGACACCAAGAACCTCAAACCTCTCCGGCAGAAGCAAAGAAACTCCTGACCAAAACGAAGGTGTTCGCCCATATCATATCATATCATATCATATCATATCATATATCAATGTGTTGGACCTCCATTTTACTCATCAACCAGCTGTGCTGGTTTAAAGCTGCTGTGTGTGTGAGATGTTTGGATTCAGAACATAGTTTGAATCTGGCACTGTGCGCATCCATTGGCTTTCACTTTCTTGTTGCCTCAATTGTCCATTGTTGCTTCCCTTTGTTCACACACACCTCGCTGAAGACTAAGTGTTTTTGGTTCTGTTCCTGGTTTGGTAAGGGCTTAACAAAACCATGTGTTCTTTGTCCCTTTATTAGCTGAAAACTAAACAAAACCACATGTTGCTTTGTTCTCTTTACACACACATTGGTCACCATGGAGAAAATCAGTAGATAGATTATGTATCGGTAGATAGAGGAAGATATTGTTTAAGGTGTCATGTGATTATGGAAAATGTCAAAATTATAGACGCTGATGTTGGATGAGAAAACCTTCATCCCAACAGTTTTCTCTAGAGCTACAGTCAGGACTCAGTGCAGATGATGGAGGAACTGGTGCAGTCACGTTGAAACATCTAAAGAAATATTCTCCCAAAGTTGGGAGATTAAAGTTAATATGCTGAAGCATTAAGAATTCTTTCACTTAAACTATAAGTGACTATAGTTCAGGCTTGGTGCTAATCCTTCCCATTGCACCTAGTGATGTATACCTTGGATGCAGTTGCTCAGCCGTGGAAACATGTTCATTAAAGCTCTCCGTTGTTGAGCTAATCCGAAGGGCATCTGAAGTTTGGAGGTGTCTGTATGCTACACTGCTTAGCACTGGGTGGCCCTGCACTCCAATCCTTCTTTCAGGAAAAAGACAAAGTTGAGTTGATGATCTTCCTAATTACATTCACTGAAGTCAGTCAGCAACTTATTTCTCCACTGACTGTAGAAGTGGTGAGAAAATGTGACCTGTGAGATGGGAAAAGTGTTTCTATTGCAGTTTTGTGAAACAAATCCATTTCAATACACCTCCCCTCAAGCCCCCCCAAAAAAGAACATTAGTAGAACTGTAACTGTAATATTGCAGCTTTTCCCTTAGAGCTGGTTTAATAGAAACATGTGGTTGAAGAAGACAATCTTTCAAAGTAGCTAAGAGATGCTGTAAACTGACTCAATATGAGTCAGTTTTAATGGAGAGCCAAAGTTAGCTCAGTGCTGTTTGTTCTGTCAGGTAAACCAACCAGCGCCACATGGATCATTTCTGACTGAACGCTCGGCGTTAACTGAATTAGCAGTCACCCTTTTCCCCTGAACACTTTAATTCTGCAGAGCACGCTGCGTTCAGGCTCCTAATGAGTGTTATTCTGTCTCTGTCTGCACAAACACACTGATGACAAAGCAGATTAAGCTCTAGAAGAAAGACGTGGTGCATATTTTAGCTTCCCCCCCAAAACTGTAATAAAGCCATTGCTTTTAAGCAATGCAGACAGATTCAAAGCAGAATTCAGCTTTGGAATTTAATGAGTGAACTGATCAATATTCTGTGTTTAGTTTTTGTAAAGGCTACAATGTCAAACAGGCTGGGTGCAAGCTTCTTTTCAACTTACAGCCCTCTCCCTGTCCCCTCCCACTGATGTTCCATCAGTGACTGTGAACCTCAAAGCAGCTCTGCTGGTAATGGAGCCAATTGATTTGTAAAGTCTCCAACTCCTCTGCAGCCTGCATAACATCCTAATGTGCCGTCTCCGCATTAAAGATTCAGGGGCACAGCGGGGCAGAGAAAGAGCTGGACACACACACACACACACCCCCACACGCCCACACGCACACACACACCAACTAGGCTGTTAGCATTCCAAACACTACGACAAATCACAGTGAACCTGAATAAGTGAAAGCAGTCATTCATAATTGAATTCTCTCGGCTGGAACTACCCAAAACTCCAAACAGGTCAGACTCCTTCTGTGAAGTTGTGTGAAAGCACACAACTTCACAGAACACACAGGGGTTAAATGTTTAAAGAGCACACACACACTCACAACTCATCTCAGTTGAGGCTGTTGATAACCTCAGGAGAAAACCCATGTTCTGTGTAAAATTCTTTTATAATACTGTGCTGACCTGTTGAAACCTGTCTATCAGCGAGTAGTGGTTGTTGTCAAATCATTTCCTGCTTCCTAATTCTGGTAAAACAGATTTAATGGTCACCTTGAAAATTGACAAGCAAGGAGCAGATAAAGAACTTGGGCGTGTGGTTTGACCCTGGTCTCTCTTCTTGAAAAGAGAAAACAAGAACTGCCTTTTATCACCTTAGGAACGTCGCAAAAATATAAGTTTTATTTTTTGAAAATGCTGAGGTTCTTCTCTATGCATTTGTGTCTTCACACATCAGCTACGGCAAAGCTCTGTGTTCTGGGTTACCGAGGAAACGTTTTAAAGGTCTGCTTGCATTTGAACCAAACCTGGGAAATATGTGTACAGTGGCCCTGCAGTTTTTAGATGTGCCACAGGTACAAAACACTGGAATGAAATGGCTTAATTACCTCCTTCTTGTGTAGATCAGTTCTCCAGAACCTTAATGACCTAATTATTCTATTCAGGTGTGGTGCAGCAGAGGCACATCTAAAAGTTGTAGGACACCGGCTCTTGAGGACTGGAGTTTGACACCCCTGCTGTAGAGAGATGACACTGGACCACTGCAACAATTTAAACATGATCTGGTTTGTGCCAATGGCAAAAAGCAAAGTCACTCCAGGGTTCGTACACTTTACTTACAGTAAGATTTAAGTACTTTTCAAGCATTTTCAACGTAATTTTCAAACTCTTACAGCACCACACTTTGGAGATAAAAACAATACAACTGAATTAAAAAAGAACGTTTGGAAAGCTAATGCTGAAGAAAACTCATATCAAGGCCGGACGAAAGTTCACCAAAAGGCATAGAGATAAAACTGTCAGACTCTAAAAGTTAAAAAGTTGAAAACTTTCTGAAAAATGAAATTTAATTTCTTGCCTTAGAATAATAAATAAGTTGTTAAAAATTAATATTAAAACTGGGATAAGGAAGGTATAAAAAAAAAAAACAGGCAATGAACATTATTTGACAGCTGAAATTATTGGTGAATTTTAAATTGTGCCGTCAATCGTTATTCTCCATAAAGACGCAAATTTGCAACTGTGCCTTTTAATAAAGTCCTGACTTTTAAAGCAGTGGTTCCTAAAGTCTAGATTCTAATCCACATCAGAACAGTGATCTAGTCCATCATTACCCGATTAAGACCTTATTCTTAGAGCGTGCGCAGACAGCCATGGTATGAGAAATCCTTGAATCTCCTTGGCAACCATATGCAAACATTTCAGAAAGAGCTGGAGTTTTTAAAGAGACAAGAGACCCAATCTCAAGACATTAAATATCGATGTCAAGTTTTTTTTACGTCATTTGATATATATATATATATATATACTGTATATACTGAAAACAACACAATTCACTGTGTGTGTAAAATGGCACTATGTGCTTGGAAAAAAATAAAAAAACATGCTGCCCCTTTACGGCTTTGGGTCTGTGGTTATTCATATTTAGCAACAACAGAATCACATGGGACTACTCCGTGAGCCTGTTGCTATGATGTGGAGATGCTCACCTGCAGCAGAGCAGCAGCCAGGTAAACGGACATGAAGATGGGGGTGAGTGTGGTGTGGCCGCTTTTCATCAGGTGGATGGTGTAGAGGAAAATCAGGTGGCCGGGGATCCCCAGAAGCAGCAGAACCTGAGCTGAGCGATGATTTGCTCCTGAGAAATTACAGGTTGAAGAAAAGGAAGTTTAAGGTTCTACATCTGGGGAAGGACAGCTGAATTATACTGTGAGACCTGAAGCAAACAGCTAACAGTTACTAGAGAAAATTTCTGCTCTGCACACAGTAACCTCAAGAAGTAACAGGACTGGTCTCTTTAATAAGGTACAAACACTGCAGGAGTTTTCAGTCACCAGTGACACAAATAAATTTCTGAGCCCTGGAAGAAAATCAGATTCATGCTCACTCAGAAGAGTTTCGTTTCAGATTGTGGGAGGACGATGGAGCGTCCAGAGAAAGCCCACGCAGTTTCTTTTAACATTTGGACTCTTATCAGTACAAAAAATTAGAATAAAAGCACAGAGCTTTCTGTTTGGTTCTGATCATGTTCCTAAACTGAAATCTCTGCAGAAGCTGAATTTTTTTTGTTGCAGACCCAGATTGTTGCTGTCAATCCTTCGTACACTTGTGTGATTCACTTAATGTATCATAAACAATGCATCACTTTAGCTTTTTCAGCATAGTCTTAATTTTAAATATTTGTCAAAATCTGAACTTGTGATCCAATAACAGGTGAAAATATCAAAAATCACGACGAAAATCAAAACAAAATCTGTGCAACGTCGTAAGATTAAAACTGAGTGATCTATAAGCAACTAATGAATGGGAACCAGATCCAGGGCATGATACTGCCACCACCGTGCTTGACATCGCCAACGTGCTGAAGTTGACACTCATGTTACAGCTCTTAGCTGAAAGGCTCAATAAAACACACTAACGTACTTAAAATTAAATATTGTATTTAAGTTGTGTGCAAACCCATTGCACAAATTAGAAGACCATTGAAAAGTACATTTATTTTAGGAACGTAATAGTTACTATACACATATTATATACATTAATTACACAGTTGGATATTTGAAAGCTGTTAATTATGATTTTCCCCTTACAGCTACTAAAATTGTGACATTTAAACTTACTCATTTAAGTAATTACAATGTACTTAAATTAGTTTAGATTGAATGACTGAGTTTAAAAAACAAACCCTTGAGGAAAAAAACTGAGAGAGACGCAAATGACGTTTAGGTCATTTGTTCACTATATAAATATTGAGTATCATACACCCTACAAACTTTATTCATACAGATGAGCCCCATTCTGCAGAAAGATTTCATCAATTGTAAGATAATCATAAAAAACATTAAACTGCTTATTTTATTTGGATTTTTTATTATAAAGTTCTACATTTGAATAAATAATTAGTTTTATTTTAAAGGAAGATTCAATGAGCAGATATCAGGGAAAAGTTCATGTTGAAAGCAAGTCGATGTTCTCAAAGTGTTCTTAAATGTACTGTTTTCACCAAATGATCCAATTTCAATTATTCAAAAATGTTAATATTGACCAAAGTCATTTTGATTATAGTTTATTCCTTAAAGCATCTCTAACCATCTGCCTTTGCTTGGCATGAAGATTAAATATGTCCCTGTAAATCTGGATCAAAGCTGCATACTAGGACTGTGTGGATGAAAGCTGAAATTCATTTAGTGAATTTAGCCTCAGTCTGTCTTGGACATAATTACTTTTTCTGGGAGTTGGAGTTAGTCTGACATTTTATGAGCAGAATATTAAAGTTTTGTCAGACTTTGTCCTCATCTGTCCTGTGACCTTCCATCTATATAGCTGGATGGACCTTCCAGCTATATCCAGCTTTGGCATTATAAACACACTAGTTGTGTTTCTGCTACAAATGTGCACAAAACTTTGTCAATATTCCGCTAATGTCAAAAAAGCACAAATTTGCAATTACAGTGTTTCCGTTAAATAAGAAAGCGCAATTAAAATCACACATGAGTGAGATTGTTCTACCGAAAAGTCATTAAAAAAACATGCTGCGCCATCATCGTCCAACTACTTCCTGCCACCTCCTTTATGGTTTTGGCCAGTGGCAACATCTAGCTGTTGATCATGTGACTTGTGTGACGAGAAAAAAAAAATTTCCATTACAGTTTTGCTAAATAAATAAATTTTGATACGGCCAAAAAAAGAAATCACCTCATTCTAGAGGCATTGTTTTTGAAATTGGTGTTTCCATAAATTTTTTTTCAAAATGTAAATAAAGCACAGGGAATTATTGATTTTCAATTTTGGGTGAACAGCTGCAAGACATTGCAGTTTAATTAAATGGTAAATTCTTTGATTGACACAAAATGTTGATAAAATGTTCTGAAAGGCTTAACAACAACAACTCCAAGTCCCTTTCTGCTGCCGGCAGCATCATTCTCCTGCTCTGGCTCACTTCTGGTATTACTAGTATTTTGCAATATTTTGTAGGACAAACAACATAACATAGTATGTTTTATCAGACCTTTTAGTTGATTGATAGAGCAATTAATGACTATCCTGATATTAAACTTTAAAAAAAATGAAATTATATTGTCAGCTGGTAGAACTAGTTTAATTCTGTGCCAGTTCTAAAGTATAATCTGCATGCTTGTTACCACATCACATGAGAATGAAGTGACCAGTGCAGTTGGTGGCTGGACTGACCTGTGCCACAGAATGCGCGGCAGGGGTAGTAGCAGCCCTTGGCCTCGTCAGGAACTTCTCCTGGAGCGCAGTGGAAATGCAGGTGGGTAGAAATCCTGCTGGCCTGGATGGCCACCAAGTTTCCTCCAATACCTGCACAAGACAGACAGGTGGGTCATCAATGGCTGAGACAAAATAGAACAGTGTAAATGATCTAGAATTTCTTAAAATGACTACTTTCTATAAGAAAGAGAACAACATCTCTAAAAAGGTACAGCTAATAAAAAAGTTTGGGTTTTTTGCATGTTTTTATGCAATATTTGCATAGCATTTCTGCAACAGAATGTTTCAGTTTCCATAAATGTTAAAATTTATGCCCTGCAGTTGAAGAAAATGTAAAAATGAGCTTTTTATCGATTTTTTTTAATTGAAAAAAAGAGGGTAATTCTTTAAAAAGGGAATATAGTAGATTCCTAAATCTACTATACTTATCTACTTATAGTAGATTTATAGTAGTATATCTAATAGATTTATAAATCTACTGTATATAAAAATTGAGGTCAGTGGTTCTTGAACATTCATACAACTTTTGAAGCTCTAATCAATTTGAATTCAGCTGAACCGAAGGCAAGAATGGATTTTAGTTTTAAAGGTTGCTGACACCCAAAATACACCCTATGTCTTGAAATTTAAGAAAAGTTTGAGATAGCAAAAATATTCTGATTTTTCTTATCACAAGTAAAGGTATCCTGAAAGATGCCTGTTTAAGAATTTGGAAATATTGCAGGATGGAAACAGTTAAAGTTTTAATAGTCCATCTCACCTGCTTATCCAGAAATACACCAAAAACACATATTTGTTTATGTTTATTATGAACAAGTTAAAGGTTTTACAAACTTTAAATGGCTTTTGGAACTCTGAGTCTAGACCTTTTAGATCTCTCATTTTTAAAGGATCGACTTTAAGTCAAGTAACCTTTACAGTTAAATCACCATCACTGATATCAACTGGCTGAAAAATGAGGAATGAACTTTGTGATGGCATTCCACTTCCAACATTTCAACTTTGCAGCTTTATTCACTCAATACTGACCTCAAGACTGGTTCATTCACAGACAAATGACAGGTCTATTCCTTTAATAATACCAGTTAATAGGAAAGAACATATTAATATTTTAGAAACCTTGCAATTATAGTTTAATTTAAGATTTTGAAGGTGGGTTGCTTCATCATCAATACATCATCCCAAATGTTTATCTGTATTAATCTTAAAGCTTTAACAGATCAGATCAAATAAGTGATCTTCTTTTAATACCTGATGCTTTATTACCGAATGTGAATTTATATAATAATGGAAATGCATGTCAGCCTCTTATCATTTTCAATCTGAATATAACACACAGCACAAAGAAACACTGTAAAATATTTGAAAAACACCTGAGGAGGAGGAATAAAGTGACTTTCATGAGAGAAAGTGATACAGAACACAAGAAGAGCTTCACCTCTAAAAAAAAAAAAAAAAAAAAAACTAAGCAGAGCAAGGAAAATAAAAGACAAGATGACAAGCAAAGATTAAAGCCTGAGCTGTGTCTGGGAGCAGTCAGGAGGCCACAGACACTGCATGACTGAGCAGGATTACAGCAGGTTTCACAAAGTCACATCAAAGGCTTTCTAACACCTGAAACTCAATGCATTTATTTGACTAATAAAATAAATGGAACAACAAGAAATGAATCCAGCCACAAAATCAGTGAAGCCTCCAGCCTGTCAACAACCAACAGGCTTATGAATGTTTCATTAGCTTGATGCTTGATGTTGTTCAGACCACAAAGCATAGAATTAGATTGAATAGATCTGTCCTTATGGATTGGGAATATTGCCACCAATACACAATCTAAAATTTTTTTCAATATCAGGACTGATATAGACATCAATATAGATCAGATCAGAGCATCTCTACATTTCGGATGCTATATTAGAGAAACTGGTGAAGTAATGACTACTCAGAACTGCATTTATGATACTGCAAGGATTTCTTGCAGAAAAATTAAAAGTAATAGATTACTTGACAAAAGTTATAGAAGCAACACTGAGGTGTGATGTAAACCCAGATAATAGGAGGAGCTCCCAGCGCCAACACCTGGAGAAACAAAGCTACAGTTTGGATCCACATGTGAATAAAATAGCCAGTGTAAACCATAGCAAGGTAAAATATATGAGTGTTTCATTTTTCTTTTCATTTTACAACTCAGGTAAAAACACACACCTGTGCTGGTTTGTATGCCACTTGAATCTACAGCGCTAAAACCAAACCAGAAACCTATTTGCACCAAATTATGGGTGAGGAATGCGATGGCATCCAGCAACAGTGTGTGACCGTGCTGGTGACCAGCTTGAGGAATGTATGGTGCTACAACACATTACAGAGGCCAATGTTTGTTCAGCTGGGTAAATTGTTACCATGTCTTGTTTCTTCTAACACCATTAATCATCCAATCAGATTCATCTGTAGATGAAGCAGAGCGGCGTTGGTGGGAAGGTTTTTCATGGCCGCCAGCATAATCTTACTGCTCAACCCACAAATATGTTTTTCCTTACAAATGTGGCTTTACTGAACATTTATTGCCAAAAAGTAATGTTACAATAAAGAAGTAATCAGCTAGATAGACTTCCTTTCTTTTTCTGCTGCATTTGCACTGAGGACTCTTTCTGAAAATCTTTTATTTAGAAAAACAACCTAAAATGATTATGACATTTTTTTTCAACCATATCAGGTAAGAGTCAGACATCCATTTATTTGCTGTGTGTGTTTCTTTTCTTTAGGCCACAGAGTGTTTTAATCAGCAGAAACAAGACTAAACAGCCTCAGGGTTTTTCCTCCGCTTGTCATCAGAATTTTGAAAATGATGGAGATTTAAAAATTTGCTACAACACAGAAACTGATTATATTCACGAGCAGGCCCCTCCCTGGAGACCTCAGTTGTTTGGCGCAGATACTGTCTCAAAGGAAAGCAGCACAGAAGAAGAATCCTCTCTTTCTCTCTCTCATTAATGCTACTTAATTAAAAGCTTATCTCTTGTTGTTAAGGTGCCAAAAGAACAGACAAGCACAGCTCCGGCTGCTAGCAACGGGACGTGAAAAAGGTCCAGTTTAAACTAAACAGATACACAGAAAGCAGCCGACTGCCAGCTCCAGTCTCATTAGGTAAAGTTTCTACAGTTTTTTTAAGCAGGGGTTCACTAAGCAGGGCTGCTTTCCCCGTTTTCACATCCACCATCACTCAATGTTCACTGCACTGCACAAGATAAATGGCCTCTGTGTCCCTGGTATCCATCTTGTCTAGAAACTATTTGTCTCCATCTCCGTTCTCGGGGTCAAAGACTGCACTAATTAAAACAAAGGAGGGAGATAAAGGAGACAAACAACAACAGAGAAACTTTCCTCAACTCCAACTTTCCTCAACTGACATCATCACTTTGATGTCAGCTCGTAGGAACGCCGTGTGTGAAATGAATCGATGGAATATAAGAACAGCTCAAAGTAGGGTTTCATTAAGGCAGCTCCTAAAGAGGAAAACCTATAAAACAGCAGCAGAATTCTGGTTTATCATCACAAAAAGCAGGTTCTAATAACTAATAAGGTCTTAACCAGACGATGATCCAAAACACACCTCCAAATCTACTCTGGCATTCATGCAAAGGAACAAGTAAAATGTTCTGCAATGACCATCCCAGTCACCAGACCTGAACATCATTGAACATCTGTGGGATGATTTGAATCCAACTGAACTGGAATTGTTTAGTAAAGAGAAATGGTCCAAAGTACCTTCATCCAGAAGGCAGACACTCACTAGAAGCTACAGGAAGAGTCTAGAGGTTGTTATTTTTGCAAATGGAGGATCTACTAAATATTAATGTGATTTTTCTGTTGAAGTGCCCAAATTTTTGCACCTGTCAAATTTTTTTCTCTGTGTATTTTGCACATTTTCTATTTAATCCAATAAACCTCATTGTACTGCTGAAATATTACCGAGTCCATCAGTTATTTGATACATCAGACTGAAATATCTGATCCAAATACCCACATACTTGGAAATGAAAATTAATATTATCAGGAGTGCCCAAACTTTTTCATATGATAATCCAAAAGGGCAGTCAATACTCACCGTTGATAACTGGGGTGTATACTACAATGCCAGCTAGGTTAGGGTCAGACACCGTTTTGCCCAGAATGAGTCCTCCGATACTGCAACACACAACATACACAGATTACCTGATGGTGTTATTTTTAACATTAAAAGGGCAAAAAGAAAAATATAAAAGAACAAAAATAGAGAAGAAAAAGTTTGATCATTTGTTGACTAGGAGGTGAATGTGGAATAAATGAAAGATCTGGTCTTCAAAAGATTCTAAAAAGAACTCAACCTTACATGACCTTACACACGCAGATATATAATTCAGGTATATCTGTTCAGTTTTTATGCTTACTGCTCATATGTACTGTTATCTGCAACAGATTTTCAGTTTATTTACAATCACCTGTGGTGTCTGTGTGTGGTTATCTCTCAATCATTAATTAAATCTAAACTTCCCCAAACTGGAAGAGATTAGAAATCAGTTTAAACGCTGAGAGAAGTTCATGGTTGGAACACCTGGTTGCTCTCCAAGCAGGAGAGAAACCTTTTCTCAATAGCAGGAAAACACAGAACCTTTTAAAACATGGTTCAGCTACTGCTGTTAGGGTTCTCCTCCAGAGTTACTGGAACAACAACCTTTCAATAGCCGTCTTTCCATCAACATTTTTTTCTAACGTATTGCATTAGAAAAGGTTGATGAAAATATGAAATACCATAACACTTCTATTTCGCAAAAATGTTTTTCTGCTTGTTTGTGTTTTAATGCACCAAAGGGAAGGAAGATGGAAACACATTTTCTGAATATGTTCTGAGGTAATTAACTTTCCCCGCCCAAACCTCCAGAATGGATGGGAGGACTGTCAGCATGCAGTGGCCGGCGAGAGGCACTCTAGGCTGGGATGGGTGTGGAGGAACACTCCCATCCACTGGTGGTCGTGGAAGAATCGGAAAATTTCAAAGTCCAAACCTCTAGCTCTGAGGACGACTCTTTTCATTTATCTGAGATGTGTGAACCATAACCTTTAATTTGACCAGGTATGTCTCATTGACATTAAAAATCTATTTCAAAAGAGACTTGGGCAAACATGCTAGTAGCAACCTCTACTTCCTGTTTATTACAGCCATGCGTAGCGTCAACATCTGATGAAATCCCACTTTCTGAGGCCTGGTTGATTTTCTCCAAATGAGTGGATGGAAACAGGCCTAATTCTTTCTTTTTTTTCTTTTTAGCGACAGTTTGAACGTTTGCTCAAAAGTTGCTTGACAATTAGATGGAAACACAACTGAATCAATCAATTTTACTTGTATAGCACATTTCGACAAAACTGCAGTCCAAAGTGTTTTACATCAGTCATTAGACCCAGGTGTGTTTGGTTAAATGAAGTCACCAATTGGAGCAGTGAAAGTGTCATCGGTCATAGTTTGACTGAAAATCACTGTGGTCAATTCCTCCCTCTGCAAGAGTGTGGGAGGAGATAGTGCTCAACGTCAGCTGACCTGTTACATTGTTTCACATTCAAAACATGCTTCTTATGGCGAAAAATTATATTCCAATGTCTCGTAGTCAAATGTACCTGATTATGGAAGGCATAGTTGATGTTCATGCAGTCTACTAGTATAGGTGACACTATATGTCCAGTTTGGGAGCCAACAAAAGGAAAGCTGAGATTACAGCAAAGTCGCTCTGGTTTATCTCTTTCCATTTCAACGTGTCAAAGACCAAACTGGACTGGGAAATGTTTATCTGCTTCGGACGCTGCTATCCCCCGCTTTATTCTTGGCTGGCCACTGTATTCTGCGTCGATGCCTGAGCTCTGTATTCCACACCTAAAGTCATAAATCTTCAGTAACTTCAAGCTGCTTTATTTTCCATTTCTCCCTTTCCCATTTTTCTCGACTCAGCCATGAAAATGGATGCAACCATCGCTAGCTGCAAGCCAGAAAACATCTGACTAGAAAAGGAGGTAGGAATGATGATGAATGTTGTGTAATAAAAATCACAGCACACTTTTCTTTCTACTTACTCACACACAGGTTTGGATCTGCTCCTAACATCTATAATTAATGAGTATTTGTGGCAGGAGGGCTTCTTGCATTACAATGCATTGTTACCACACAATAAAATATTATACAAGTTAAGATGGTAAATAAGGACTCTTTTCTTTACACATACCTTTTATTTTAAGTAGATCTGGTAGAAAAACATATTTCCTGCTAGAAATTCCACTTTTATTTGTTGTACCAATATCTCCAGTCACTAACCCTGAAGGTAATAGCTGACACAGTGAGACAGCTCTAACCTGGAACCGTTTTAGAGAAAATGAAAATTTATTTTAATGTTTAGACTTCATTATAAACCACAGAAATGTCTTTTAACTGTACAAGGAACAAATATATTGTATCAGTAGGAACTGGAGAAAGTTGGTATCAATAACTGCTTTTCCACTGACCATATAATTTGACATTGACAATTTGGCATCTCAAAAATAAATTTGTTCAACGGAAACAATTTCTGTTGAATGACAGACTGCCTTAAATAAAGGTAGAACTGGATTCAGAGATTTGTGGAAATTGAAATTACAAATATAAATTCACTTAATGGAAACACAGCAATTTTGAAAAGCAACTGTCATTTTGTGATACAAAGTTTTGCCACCTTAACCTTTCTAGGTTAAGGTTGTGTTTTTGGCTGTATTGAAATTGGTTTATTTGCAAAACTACAATGGAAACAGTTTTTTTCGGATCACATGAGTCACATGATCAACATCCTGATGTTACCACTGGTGCAAACCACGAAGAAGACGACGAGGTTGATGGTGCGACATGTTTTTATTAATGACTGAACAAACCTTTTACGTTTTTTCACTTAATGAAAGCACCGCAGTTGTGTTTTTTGATAAAGTTCTGCGCACATTTATGTAGGCAATGCAACTTGTGATGTCAAAGTTAAGGACATACTTTGTGTCCTTCCTGTGCCACTCTCTTCCCTAAACTGATAATCTGACTTAGGTAAGCTTTAAATAACATCCATTCATTCTGAATAAACCAAGAGATTATTGTTGATATTTCAATAACCAACCAAGGTGGTGATATGCACTGCTAGTATTAGTGTTTTCTCTACATCTCCCTCGCTAAAAAACGTGAAAGGCCGAGTTGAATTACATGCGCCGAGTGAGAAGAAGAAAGTGCTGCAGAGCAGGAGAGATGCTTCCCTCCTATGGGCTTTATTTGTAAGGAGCCAGGCTCAAGGGGAACGGAGGGCGTGAGCGCTCACTGCTGCAATTTGTTTAAGGGAATGCGTCATCCAACAAAGCAGATGCTGGGAGAAGCATAAACAGGATACAGTGACTAGCAAAAGAATTCATAACAACAAACCGAAGTGTGTTCCAGTAGAACTGGGTGTGTAAAAATCAGAAGTAGCAGAAGTAAATTCAGAGTTTTTTAGAGCTATAGCAGCTTCACATAACTAGGAGCTGATATTTTCACTCGCTCTTTACAAAACAACTCAAGCTCAGTCAGACAGGATGGAGAGCATCTGTGAACATCAGTCTTCCAAGAGTTGCAAGATTCTCACACCCTGATAACTCACTAGAGGTCACTAATGATCCCAGATCACATCAGCCTTGACTCAGCCTACACTGAGTCAAGGCTGCAGTGTAGGTGTTGGAAAGATGAAACCCTACCTAGCGTTGGTCCATCACATGAAATCCACACAAGATCACATAAAGGACACTTTGGGTTTTTCTTCTCCTGAGAAGTATCAACATAACACACACCTGCTGATGACCATGGCGGTGATGACTGGCTCCCATCCGGAGTACAGCAGCGTGCGGCTGGCCGGGTGCTTGGAGGAAATGATGATCCACAGAGGAGTCAGACACATAAAGAAGGCGCAAACCAACGATGATACGTAAGGATAGGAGTCTGGGGAGGGAGCAGGAGAAAGATGCTGAAAATACATTTCTTTGGCTCCCATGGACAGCATTTATTATTACAAGTTTGCATAAGTTATTCTAATTGTAGAATGCCTTGTTTCCACTGAGTGGTACGGCACGGGTCGGTGCAGTTCGTTTCGTTGTAAAAGCAGCCCATACAACAGATCCATACCGACCCGTATCATTGTACAGTACTGGTGGTGGAAATGCTCTACTGAATACGTCGGACGATACCATATATCATACCGAACCACTCCTACCAATGTCCTAAGTGATCCTGCTAATTCTGCCTAGATAGCCAAGATAACAAATAAATTACCAATGAGGATGAATTATCTATGTCTGTGCAAAAAATAAAATGCAAAGAGCAAACACACAGTAACAAAGTTAATATTTCATTTTTGCATTTCTGAGTTGTGGTTTTCTGCATAAATAGAACCATGAACGATGACTTCTGTCTGCCGTGCCCCTTCCCCCAAAAAATCATAAAGAAGAAATCCATTTAAATTCTGGGGTAGTATGTAAAATAAGTTTCCCTAATCTCAGCGGTAGGTAGGGGGTGCCAAAACTACATTGCTATGCAGAGAACCAATGAAAACTAGCTCTAGGACCAAATGATAGGTCATACTTATTTTTTATCTGGTACGCTCTAATGTTGCCCGGGGCATCAAAACCACCACTGAATGTCAGACTGTACTTTAACTCCTTTCATTAGGACCAGCAAGCATATAAATATATATATATATATAAAACAAGCAGATTTTAATATCTCAGGAAATTAAATTCATAGATTAAGTCAAATATTTTTCTGAAGTTAATTTCAGTGTCTCAGAAAAAATGAATATTGGACCTTGGAAACCCATGGTGTTGCACCCTAATCAGGGAATTAACTCCAAACACCTGCAAAGGTTTCCTGAGTCTCTAACAGTCTGGGTCAGAACTCTTACAAACAAGATTTAATCATAAAAACATCATTGTATGTTATTAACACTTTATGTAGCAGGCTAAAAAAAAGCAGTACATAATTATGATGCATAGAAAATGATTAATCTCTAAACTGAATTTAATAAGTTCAGTTTTGAACAGAACTTGTAAATGAACTAAACTCACTGCCTGACAGACCACATTCGAACAAACAGGAAAATAAGAAACCGAGTGCCTTATTTCATCACAATTTAACTTTAATCTACAAAGATTAAGCTTTTGTGAATTTTGCTTTGCTTTTCTATGACTTTAAACTTGATGTTTAATGCTCCATTTATTTTGACTAAGCTTAAGCCATTTTGCAAGGATGAATGGGCAAACTGGTAGAGATATGACCCAAACAATCCCCCAAAAACACATGCATCATTTTGCTTCACCATACATTTGCAAGGCACTGCATACACACACGCACACACACAGTGCATCATAATATTTTGTAGAACTATACAGTTTTCTGCATGTGCAGAATTTCAACTTCCATGTGTTGCGGTAGCCTCAACAACAGCAACTGCCATAAATAAACCTATCAGGAGTCGTCTGAATCCCTGCAGCTGTCATGGCCGTCGCCGTGGCGACATCTGGTATTGGGCTGACTGCATCCAAAGTTAGAAGTTCCGCAGACATATTTTGATGTGAATTTAACAGAAAGTATCTGTGTGACTGGAGTGAAAAACAACAGGGCTCCTGTTTGCAGTCTCACTGCACAGCTGCACAGTCCCAGAACTATTTAAAATTAAGCTCCAAATATTTAATCGTTTCTTTTATTAATAATTTCACACATTTCTATGATTGGATGACATTTGACAGAGGTTCTAATGTATCGGGTAAACAGCTTTATTTGAGAGCCTAAGGCAGGATGGTGAATCAGAATGAATCTTTCTGGATCGGGTCTGCTGGAGCAGAGACATCAAAAACATGCCACAGAATGAGTCAGGAGGGCCCCCTACTGGCTGACTGAGGGAAGTGTCTAATTACACATCAAGAGAGAGGGGGGAATCATGGTCTAGCAGAGTTAAGCAACTTTTTAAGATATGAATGATTTTATGATTGTTTTAGTACTACAAACTATTAAAGCTTATCATACTTCTAAATTCACAGGTAGAAGTATTATTAGTATCAACATCTAGCAATGCATTAGATGTTTGAAAAAACTGTTTTTAAAACCTCAGAGTTCAGACATGTATAATCAGAAATTATTTTTATTCACTGTTTTAAAGCTCCAGAGTTCAAAACCTTTATTTGGTTTGCTGGGTGCCTCAGTTTGCAGAGGGTTGATCTGGTTTCAGGTCATGTTTTGCATGTCTTCCCCTTCTCTCTCTCTACCCTAGTTCTTGTCAGACTTATCATTTCAATATTTATTAGTATTTAACTTTACGATGCAATAGCAGAGGCATCCTTAAGGCATCTGCATCTTGAATAAATGGATGATGTAGATCACTGAGCTTTGCATATTTTCAACAGATGTTTATGTCAGTGGTAACTTCATAATAAGGCCATTTAATTTTTTACTAAACCTTTCAGTTTGTTCTGTCTTGATTCTATAAAAATGAAATGGTGGAATCTGTAGTGTATGTTTTTGTACATTCTGGGTTTGATTTAAATCATCCTAATACCTGGTAACAAACATGATGTCGTCTTAATGAGCGTGTGCTGTGTTGAATTATTTTAAACCTGTGATAACTTTTACTGGAATTATCCTGGACAATATGAAATGGGCCTGCCTGTTTGAATTTATTTATAAAACCTTAATTCATTATGTGGAATCATTTGGGAGCATTTGAAATGCTTTTCTGGAATTAGCACTCCCTCAGAATGAGGAAAACATAAAACCCAAAATATAAACACTTAAAGGAAAACACAGCTGCTCCCTGCTAATAGTCATGTAATTTTGACTGTGGCTGTGAAAGCTTCATAAACACAGTAGTTAGCTACAGACCCAGACATTTGTAGAGGCCTTGGCTTATCCAAGCCAGAGTTATGAGGTCACCAAACAGGCTGCAGTGGGTGTGGCCACATTGTCCAGGTTGATGCCAGTCTTTTCTGAATCTACAATTTTTTTAACCGATTGCAGATTTAAAAAAAAAAAAAAACATAGATTCTAATGTTTGAATCATTGGGGACAAAAATGGGACTCCAAGTTTTCAAAAAAATATTGGTAAATGCTCTGAAATGTCTCGTCTGATGAAACCGCCATCATGTATTGTCTTGTTTCTTGAGCTGGATGCATCATTACACCCCTTGGTGTTGGAGTAATTGGTGTTTATACAACCACAAACAAATTTACATGAAAAAAAATGTCGATCCTAATGAGGATGGGTGGAGTATTTAACTATTCTCTGAAATCACCTGGAATTGTTTTATTTAATAGCTTGTCAAAGACTTCTGAAGCCTGCATGGATCAGTGGGAAAGCTGCATATTATCTCATTTAAAAGCTGACTAAAATACAGACAGGACTCATAAACAAACTAAACTGACAAATTAAACAATTAGTTTCCAACCATTAGACTTTTAAAGGAAAACACAGCTGCTCCCTGCTAATAGTCATGTAATTTTGACTGTGGCTGTGAAAGCTTCATAAACACAGTAGTTAGCTACAGACCCAGACATTTGTAGAGGCCTTGGCTTATCCAGGCCAGGATGGCCAGAGTTATGAGGTCACCAAAACTGGCAGCGATGGGTGTGGCTACGTTGTCCGGGTTGATGCCGGTCTTTTTCGACCCCACAATTACCCCGACCATGAGGATACCTAAACACAATGAGAAAATGGCAGGGAACTTTAGCAGTGGTCATTACTAACACGACTTTAAGCTGATCATTATGGAGGAAGAAAATATAGGGAGTCACTGGAGAAGGGTCAAATAGGGTGGAAATGTTTGCTGCAGCCATATAGAATAAGAGGTGAAATTAAGTCAAATTAAGAAATGAAGTTAAATTAACAGGAAAAAAAACCTTCTGTTTCCACTTCCAGAGGGGCTTGGAAGAGGAAACTTGATCTTCGGGTAGGGAGATTTTTTTTTTTTTTAACAAGTAAACATTTCAGTTTCTCAATGGATAAAGATGAAACCCCGAAGCATTTCAAAGAAAAGTAAAAAATCAAAAAAAAGGAAAAGGGGAATGAAAAGAATAACAAAATGGGGAAAAATAAGTGGAGAGAAAAATAGGAGAAAAAGAGGAAAAAATTAAAAGCAAAAAAAAGTAGAAAGAAAAAAGGTGAAAAAGCCAAAAAAAAAAGGAAGAAAAAGAAAGACAAGTGGGGAAAAAAGAACAAAGGAACAAAAGAGAAAAAAACAAAGAGTTTTTTCTCCTGAGTAAAGAAAAACTAACCCTGACATGTTGGTAGCAAACTATATCCACAGAGAGGAGAGTATTTTTTAAGGAAGAAGTGGTGCTGAGCTCCAGTTGTGACAGTTTATGATAAGAGTGTTTACCCTGCAGCAGGGAGGCTATGAAGGCCGTGGCCACGCTGCTTGAGCAGAGCAAAACAGCATGGCTCATCTGAAACTTCCCCTCTGGGATCCAACCGAGCACGACGGCTGCTACAGCTGCCAGGAACCCCACCACTGTGGCCTGGACCTGGAAACACACACAGGGGTTTCACTTGATTGTTAAAATAAATAAAAAAAATTTAAAAAGACAAGCTGACATGTTGAAGAAGCAAAGCATTACATCTGAGTATAATCTGCCACAGTCATTTCTGATGTTATTCCACAACGAGGTACACAAACAGCCCGTCATCCTGCGGTGACGTAGCTGTGTGTTCCTGTGTGTTTAGTGTGTGGGTGGATGATCAGCAGCAGTCACATGAAAACTCATCATCACCTACTGTCAGCTGCAGCTCATGAGAAGGTAAAAAAGCCTCAAAACAGCCCAGCCCTCATTCCTCTACAATAAATTACATCACAGTAAAGACCGAAGTTTTTCTTCCAACCTTATTTACAGCTTATTGTGTTAAAATATCCTTAAATGTGAATATGAAGAAACCAAGAATTTGATTGACTGATGAGGATAATAAAACCTGGAATTATAGAAGCAGAGCAAGATACCTCTTCAATTGTTTTACACCGTTTCTCACGTTGCTGTAACAATCTTCAGAGTATTTTATTGGGATTTTATACAATGGACCAACAAAGCAGCTCATCGTTTTTACATAATTCATGTTTAAAAAAAAAAAAAAAAAGTTCTGTGAAGGCTTATGGGTTTGATGGAGAACAAACAGCATCACAGAACCCCCCTTGGCCCCCCCAAAAAACAAAAAAAACTGAAAAATTTAAAAACCATTAGCATTTTTGTGTTTGCTTAACCCATAAAATCCCAATGATAATCCCAAAGTTAAACTGTGAACATGTACTGGGTGCTAATACTTTTACAGGGTGCTGGATGGGAGCCGGCTGGGTGATTACCTGCTTCAGTGCCAGGTTGCCGATGATTAGGTTCCACTTCTCTATGGGAGAGTCCATCTTCCCTACATTTACCTACAGAGTGATAGAGAGATAATAAACAGTAGTGCAGTGCTGAAATTGTCCTTGTCAGCATGACCAGAAGGGGTTAAATGTGCTTTTAGAGGAGCTGCAGAGGGTATTTGATCTGACTGAACTCTGCTTGTTGTTGACACAGTGCTGTGAAGTTGGAGCTCCTCCATGCAGGGAGCTGGGGGCCAAAGAGGGAGGGGCCCAGCAACTGGAACCCCAACAAAGACCCAGTTCTGCTCTGTCTTTTCTTTATTCAGCTTCCAGCTCTGTTCAGATTGAGAAGTGAAAAAACCAACGGCTTAAAATACCTCTCTACCTCCATGTGAACAGAACAGGAAGTGTGTTCCAATCTGACCCTTCCAGAAGGATGTTAGGATCAGAACGGTTCTCCTCCAGGTTTTACAGATGTTCCAGCAGCTTGACTCTCACATGAACTAATCTTAACCAAAGTGGTGAAAAATGGCACACTTTATGTGCAAACTGATCACAGAACTAGAGAGTAGGATCTTCAGCAAGCTGATTGCCATTAGGCACAGGTGACCTTTAAACGTGGGTGGAATTGAACTTTAACCATGACATTTTGTGATATTATTGCAAAAATGCTAAAAGTGAAGATAAACTATTTAAAATTACTTTGCATCCATTTTTTGGTAAATGTGTCTGCAGGTCACAGTACCTACTTGTGTGCAGGTGACATCATTCAAGAGTTTTGAACTGATATGAAGCTGTATTGCACTTTCAAAATAAAAGCATGTGAATTAAAAGATTTCCAAGTAATTTTTTTTATTTTTGTCTCCCATATTGGGTGGGACGTGTCTCCCCCCCTCACGTCCCCAGTTCCTACTCCTATCTATCAGTGTGTAATGATAATTGAGACAATAAATACTCATACCTAGTACTGGTATCAAGTCATACAAAGTATTAAAATGCTCAAAAACTGCACACTGTGGTCAGCTGACTCATAGAATCCTTTAGTGATTCTGCCAGCTGAAAACAGCCACACCGTGGAAACTAAAGAAATGCCAAGTAATGATAATGTTGGAAGGCTGCTGTGAACAACAAGCAGATCTTGTTGAACAGCTTTGTTTGAATGCTGGTTCCTGCCAGTACCATGATGCTGTGGTATTTTTTTCTGAAGGTTATCCAACCAGCACATTCTGACAGTAGCATTTGCATCATAGAGACAGAAATACAAAATAAGCTTATGGAGGGACTCACAGCTGTGGACAGCCTGGAGGCCAGAGTCATCTCCAGGTTCCCCTTCAGGCCCAGCAGAGCAGGAACCAGGATGAAGATCTCTGTGATGAACCGGAAGGCCTCCCAGTGCTGCGGACACATTGGAAACAACATCTGACCTCTTATCACGCAACCTAATTTGACATTTAAAGATAAAAGCCTTGGTGACATTCAGATAAGAGTCCACAACTCTCCCTGTTGAGTCAACAAAGAGATCAGCTACACCGACCTGGAAAACTTAGAAAACAGAGAACTGATAGTAGAACAGAGAAAGTTTAGATATTGGTCAAACAATCTCTTGGACAGATTTTTTTTTGTTTGTTTGTTTCTGTATTTCTTTATCAGCTGTAGTGACCGTGACCGATCCGGTCCGCTCAGCTAAACCCGCCAGGGTAAAGGAGGGCTCAACATGATGATCCAGGTTACATCGAAGCATTCTCGTCTCTTTTTTCTTGTCTCTTGAAGCATTCTCTAATAAATACGCTGCCATTTAAAACAGTTCTGTTTCCCAATTGGGCTTTAAATCAAATTTCAAAGAGGATCAGAAAACTACAAGGACGCAAAACTAACACAGATACAGTAAACCAAATCTACCAGAACCTGATCTGTGGCGACCAGAAATCTGCTCGTCTGGTTCCTTCATCTTCCTCATGCTGTTTGTTCTCTAATCAGTCACTACAGTTTTGTTTTTGGTTTTTTTTGGGGGGGGGGGTTGCAGAAATTGGTGCAATTTTTTTTTTAAATCAACAGATCCCTCATACAGTTGTGAGTTTATTGCAAATTTTTCTGCAATAAA